>NC_057804.1:104915659-104929990 GCF_018294505.1 Triticum aestivum
CGCCACCCCTACGGTAGGACTCTGTTCTTCTTACTCCGTGTCGTTTGCTAGTCGGCCAACTTGCCAGTGGTGGCTCACCTGTCATCATGCTGGCTGTTGCACCTCGCAGGGAACACCACGGCTGATGGGGACACAGGCAACACGCAAGGTATGGCCCACTAGTGATTGGGACTCTAGGGCAGTGGGGCGTTAGAGCTGCAGGGCAGTAGAGGCGGCGCACTGTATTGACATCCAAGACAACACTGACGCAAGGCCGGATAAGGCCTGGTGCACTGGTGCAGGTGGAGAGCAGGATGTTGCGGGATGCCGAGAGAGGACGGGGCAGAGAGGGCTTGCCGGCAAGAAAAGATGGACACGTCTTTTCTTGGGCCCATGAAGCAATTGCTGCCACCGTCGGTTCCTGTGTGTGTAGACCCATTCTCCTAAGACTGGCATTTCCTAGTGGCTAATCTGAAAAGAATCCTACTTTCCGATATCTACCTCTATAACTACCAAATAATTTTTCTAGACTCGACAACGACCAATAAGGGATCCTATGGTCGGTCCTGCTCTGATACCAGCTTGTAAGGCCCCATATGCGGTACTATTTCAAATATATACCCTAGTGGTCCATTTCTAGAATAGAAGCGCATACAGAGCCGTCATATGCATATGACTTCATATCATACACGCAATGTCATATGCCACGGACTTTACAAATCAAATATCACAATAATTCCACTACCAAATAGGCAACATAAATATATATGAACTGGCACTAAGCTCCAAGTCGTCCTTAACCGCGGTCACGGGTTTTCGAAAGATTTAAGCCTGTAGGGTGCGCACCAACGTACCCATTATAGGCTCCATACGCACGTTGTTCACAACCGGAATCTACACCTTAGAGGCACCCATGTTATGAGCTAGCACCGGAAGTTCCGAGCGACACGACAACGCTTGCTCAACGACACAAACTGATCTGACCCACAACAGGCTGAACAAGTCAGTTTCGAATGAACGATAATTACTCCGTTACTACATCCTAGTCCAGGAGACAACCGATGGGTCAACACCAGAATTGAGAGCTGACGTATCTCTGACCCGGCTCCTACTGTATCACAATAGCGATGAGGTGGCTACTATTGAGTCCCAAGTAGCCACTCGCAACTCCGTAGATGCGGACCAGCAGGGTATTCCACCCCACTGGCCTAAGTTATTTTGAAAGATCCATGAGGCCATGGTCCTTGACAAAAAAAAAACAAGTTTGTAAATGGAAAACCGACTCCTAGACAATGTGTAGCTATGAGTAAAATGCGTCGAGGGGGCCCCATAAAACACCCACATATGGTTAGCGCGCTCATTCATGGAACATAATAACCAGAACTCAGTTCTTAGGGCGACTTGAATGGAACAAAACACTAAGGCATAATCCTTCGTCTTGTGCACTACCATATCATCATATCATATAAATAACAAAACATTAAGGCATAACCCAAAAAATGTCATATAAATAACAAGACACTAAGGCATAACCCAAAAATGTCCACCACGCCCGGATCTGCTCGCGCCTAAAAAATGGCAACTGCACCGCCGCCGGCTCCCTACCTCCACCCGCCTTTCCTACACCCGCCGCGTCGCTCGCGAACAGCAGCAGTCCTTCATGGGCCGCCAGCCGCCCAACACCTCCAGCTCAACCGCCACCGACCTGGACCACGCAGCCCGCTAGGTGAACCGTCCATCCTCCAGTCCGTCCTCTGCCTTGCTGGGCTTGGCCCATTAGCCTCCGTCCTCTGCCTTGCTGGGCTTGACCCATTAGCGTTAGAAAGAAATCATGGCCGCAAGCGCAGTATAGTTAGGCGACGCCCTATGCAGTTTTGTGCCAGATCCCTGTTTTGGCCCATGGACGTATAGCTATTTTCTGAACCTTCTACAATTTCAGGAAAATGTCTTGTCTTGCATGCCTTATAACTTTTAAATGGTATTTCAGATTAAGGCGAGTTATATATGAAACTTGCTTAGAATTTTATCTAGTTTCCAAATATGTGACTTTCACCTAAGTTAAAAATGTGTAACTTGTTGTATTGATTTGAATTGCATAATGACTATGTTCAACAACAACAACAAAGCCTTTAGTCCCAAACAAGTTGGGGTAGGCTAGAGGTGAAACCCATAAGATCTTGCGACCAACTCATGGCTCTGGCACATGGATAGCAAGCTTCCACGCACCCCTGTCCGTAGCTAGTTCTCTGGTGATACTCCAATCCTTCAGGTCTCTCTTAACGGACTCCTCCCGTGTCAAATTTGGTCTACCCCGGCCTCTCTTGACATTCTCCGCACGCTTTAGCCGCCCGCTATGCACTGGAGCTTCTGGAGGCCTGCGCTGAATATGCCCAAACCATCTCAAACGATGTTGGACAAGTTTCTCTTCAATTGGTGCTACCCCAACTCTATCTCGTATATCATCATTCCGGACTCTATCCTTCCTCGTGTGGCCACACATCCATCTCAACATACGCATCTCCGCCACACCTAATTGTTGAACATGTCGCCTTTTAGTCGGCCAACACTCATCACCATACAACATTGCGGGTCAAACAGCCGTCCTGTAGAACTTGCCTTCTAGCTTTTGTGGCACTCTCTTGTCACAGAGAATGCCAAAAGCTTGGCGCCACTTCATCCATCTAGCTTTGATTCGGTGGTTCACATCTTCATCAATACCCCCATCCTCCTGTAGCATTGACCCCATATATCGAAAGGTGTCCTTCTAAGGTACCACCTACCCCCATCCTCCTCCTCACACCTAGTAGTACTGAAACCGCGCATATCATGTGCTCGGTTTTAGTTCTACTAAGCCTAAACCCTTTCGATTCCAAGGTTTGTCTCCATAACTCTAACTTCCTACTTACCCCTTTCCGACTATCGTCAACTAGCACCACATCATCCGCAAAGAGCATACACCATGGGATATCTCCTTGTATACCCCTCGTGACCTCATCCATCACCAAGGCAAAAAGATAAGGGCTCAAAGCTGACCCCTGATGTAGTCCTATCTTAATCGGGAAGTCATTAGTGTCGAAATCACTTGTTCGAACACTTGTCACAACATTATCGTACATGTCCCTGATGAGGGTAATGTACTTTGCTGGGACTTTGTGTTTCTCCAAGGCCCACAACATGACATTCCTCTATATCTTATCATAGGCCTTCTCCAAGTCAATGAACACCCTTTTGCTCCCTGTATCTCTCCATAAGTTGTCGTACCAAGAAAATGGCTTCCATGGTCGACCTCCCAGGCATGAAACCAAACTGATTTTTGGTCACGCTTGTCATTCTTCTTAAGCGGTGCTCAATGACTCTCTCCCATAGCTTCATTGTATGGGTCATCAGCTTAATTCCACGGTAATTAGTACAACTCTGAACATCCCCCTTGTTCTTGAAGATTGGTACTAATATACTCCGTCTCCATTCTTCTGGCATCTTGTTTGCCTGAAAAATGAGGTTGAAAAGCCTGGTTAGCCATACTATCGCTATGTTCCCGAGGCCTTTCCACACCTCAATTGGGATACAATCAGGGCCCATCGCCTTGCCTCCTTTCATCCTTTTTAGAGCCTCCTTGACCTCAGACTCCTGGATTCGCCGCACAAAACACATGTTGGTCTCATCAAAGGAGTCGTCCAGTTCAATGGTAGAACTCTCATTCTCCCCATTGAACAGCTTGTCGAAGTACTCCCGCCATCTATGCTTAATCTCCTCGTGCTTCACCAAGAGTTGGTCTGCCCCGTCCTTGATGCATTTGACTTGACCAATATCCCTCGTCTTCCTCTCTCGGATCTTGGCCATCTTATAGATGTCCCTTTCGCCTTCCTTCGTGCCTAACTGTTGGTAGAGGTCCTCATACGCCCGACCCCTTGCTTCACTGACAGCTCGCTTTGCGGCCTTCTTCGCCATCTTGTACTTCTCTATGTTGTCTGCACTCCTGTCCAGGTATAGGCGTCTGAAGCAATCTTTCTTCTCTTTAATCGCCTTCTAGACATCATCATTCCACCACCAGGTATCCTTATCTTCGCTTCTCCTTCCCCTGGACACTCCAAACTCCTCCGAGGCCACCTTACGAATGCAAGTCGCCATCTTCATCCACACATTGTCCGCATCCCCTCCTTCCTCCCAAGGGCCCTCCTTAATGACCCTCTCCTTGAACGCCTGAGCTACCTCCCCCTTGAGCTTCCACCACTTCGTTCTAGCGACTTTGGCACGCTTATCCCGCTGGACACGAATCCGAAAGCGGAAGTCAGCAACCACCAGATTATGCTGAGGTACAACACTCTCTCCAGGTATCACCTTACAGTCTAGGCACGCACGCCTATCTTCTCTTCTTGAGAGGATGAAATCAATCTAGCTAGAGTGTTGGCCACTACTATAAGTCACCAGATGTGATTCTCTCTTTCTAAAGAGGGTGTTAGCTACAATCATGTCGTATGCTAGAGCAAAGCTTAAGACATCTCCTTCTTGATTCCTGATGCCATAGCCAAAGCCCCCATGCGCCCCTTCAAAACCTGTGTTAGATGTACCTACATGGCCATTGAGGTCTCCTCCGATGAAGAGCTTCTCGCGAATCGGTACACTCATAACCATGTCTTCTAGGCCTTCCCAGAACTCCCTCTTGGTGTTCTCATTGTGGCCTACTTGCGGGGCATACGCGCTACATGGAGAACTAAGTCCCCAACTACCAACTTGACCAGGATAATCTGGTCCCCACGTCTCTTGACGTCTACCACTCCATCCTTGAGGCTCGTGTTGATCAAGATGCCTACGCCATTTTTGTTTGCAGCCGTCCCCGTGTACCGCAGCTTGAAGCCGGTATCCTCCACCTCCTTCGCCTTATGTTCCCTCCATTTGGTTTCTTGGACGCAAAGGATGTCACCGCAGCATCAACTAGCTCCCAAAGCTTCCCTGTCAGGGACCCTACGTTCCAGCTACCTAAGCGAATCTTCCTAGGCTCGGCTATTTTCCTTACCCTTCGCACTCGTCGAGTCAAATGCGAAGACCCTTGCCCATTTTCCACTGCATCCGGGCATAATGACTATGTTAAATAGTTTAATTCATAACTAAATAACTATAACTCGGAATACAAAATTTATATATGTTTTGCACCAGAAAATGTTTAGTTTCCAGCCAGGCTATTACTTCTACTGTTAACAACTCCTAAAATATTGTTTAGGCCTGAACCTTAATTACCTCTTAATTAACACGGGGCATTTTGGGGGGATGCTATTTATATGTTTTCTACCTCATTTGAAACAACTAGAGAGGATAGATTATTTTCGTTTCACCCCTTGCCATGTTAAACAACATTTAATTTTGATGTGTACATAAACAAGATTGCAACCTTTTCTTTAAATATGGAGTTCCGTTGATATGCGAAACAGTTGCATATTGAGCTTCACTTAACTCGTACTCCCTCTGTAAACATTATATAAGATGATCTAAAATGTCTTATATATGTAGTTAATTGCTTGTCTCACCTTTGTCATGTCATGCGTGCTTATGTTTGCGTGCCTACCATGGAGTGTTTGTTTACCATATCGTTGCTTCTTTTCGGTTTGGTTCTTATCTTCAGAGTTCGGTAGTGAAGCAAAGTACAAGGATACGATCGACTGCACTTCAGGGAATCCGCCTTCTCACCAGGCTGAGGGGCAAACAGGCAGGGAAACTGCTTTACTCAGCCTGTCATGGGTCAGAGCAATTGGTGTCGTCGAGCAAGCATTGTTGCCTCGCTTGGAACTTCCGGTGTCTCATAAAATGGATGCCTCTAAGGGGTAGATTCCGGTTGTGAACAGCCTGCAGGGTTAAATCTTTCCGAAAAGCCGTGTCCGCAATTAAGTATTGTTAGAGTTATATTGATGATGGCCTTTGGCCTTTTGTATTCTAGCCTCTTGGCATTCTCTTGTACATGTATATATGACGGCTTTGGCCTCCTAGTAATATCAAGTTGCTATTCCTAACATGGTATTAGAGCTCTAGGGTTTTTTTCTCGCACGTGCAACTCGTGCTTCTCCGATCCAATATCTCTCCTTTGGCCGTCGCAGCTCCTATCTCCGGCCGATTGCTGCTGCTACTCTGCTATACGCACGCCTCCTGATTTGTTGCGTGTTTGTCCGCGCCGGCACACCAACGATCCAACTCGCAGTTGACCACCGCCGCAGCAGATCGATTCCATCTCCTATGGCTACAAGTTGCCGTCAGCATCCGCCGGTTGCCGGTTCCGGCCGTCCATGTCCGTCGGCCGCTGGTTCCCGCTGTCACTCGCTCCCGCCGTCGCCCGCGTCCGCCGGTTCCCGTTGTTGTCCGCGTCTGCTGGCCGCCGGCAACTGTTTTCGCAAGCCGCCACAGGACTCCTCCGCCCGGACCTCGGGCACTCCCGATCGCGTCGCCGCGGGACTCCTCTGTCCGTGCCGGCCGTCTGTTGCGAGCCGCCGCAGGACTCCATTTCAGATCAAGCCAGCCGTCCTGGATTGAGCCGGCCCCGCCGGATCCCGTTCCGCTGGACAAGCTACCCCGCCGGTTCCGCCCGTCGGTTTGTCTCCTGCGGGTCAAAGCTGTTCCTCACGGTTGTGTCCGTGTGGATAGCTAGCTTCTGTGTCCGTGTGGATTGCAAAATTGCTAGCTGTTGCGCCCGCGTGGATTGGGTTGCTGGTAGGCTGATTGGTCTGCTTCGATCGACTGCCTGAGGACTGACTTGTTAGTTCCGCAAAAAAAAAGACGAGAGAAAAAAAAGAGTAAAAAAAAGGAAAAAGGTGCAATGCTTTCATCGGGTACGCATCTCCCTCGCAGCCCGATATTTTTCGACGGTGTTCTGTACATGGATCCCGTGTCGCACATGTGCCATTCCTCGGTGCTTGGTGCTTGTCCGCTTGGAGGTGATGGTTGTAGCTCTACTTTGACACCTTTTGTGACTTCCGCCGGTGCTCCTGGTCGTTCTACGTCGACTTGCCACACAGCGTCCACATGTCATGCCAGCCGCTCTTCGGCGTCGACTCGTCACACGCCCCCCACAGGCGATGGCGACGACTCAGGAGCTTAATGTTGGTTCATAGCACAACTTTAACTAACTTAACTAAAATTTGTGAACGTGTGCGTGCCTTGATTGTCTCCTCTTTGAGATTATTTTCCGAAGGACAGGACAAGGTAGTATTATGAATGCTTAGGTAGGTGGATAGAAGACTAGCTTACAACCCCTCTGACGTATGCTTTCTAATCTCAAATCTGATAGACGTAAGTATAGTATATTGCTTAGCCGCTTGCTGCAGCTTCACCACTTAACCCCTATACGGTTAGTTTTAGTACCTTTGGTAATGAGACTCGCTGAGTACCCAAAGTACTCACCCTTGCCACAACAACAAGAACAAGTACATGGTTACTACTTCAACTGGTATGTTGAGACAGGATGTCACTACGTGAAGTCGACAATGACAAGTAGATTAGCGGGTCCCAGCTGGGCGCCTCGAACCAATGGGATGGGACCGTTTACTTTATGTTTCCGCCTCTTAGAGGCATCATTTTGGTTTTGTCTGTACTCAGACCATTTGAGACTTCCACTGTGATGATGAATGTTGGACCATGTGGTCTCTGCATGTAATAAATTTGGATTTTGACACTTGTATGCCCTATTCATATATATCTATGTTGCCTCTTTCGTGGTGGAATTGTTGTGGTATTCGGTTTGTAAAGGCTGTGGCATATAACAGTGCGTGTATGATATGAAGTCATATGCTTGTGGCGGCTCTATATGCGCTTCTATTCTAGAAATGGACCGTTAGGGTCTATATTTGAAATAGTACAGCATATGGGGCCTTACACTAATCTGAACCCATTTCCTCCTCTCCCGTTCGTTCACTTTGGTGTCGCACCTGCAGCTCACCGCACCCCCATCATTAGCCTTTTTGTGGTTCAAGAAGGTTAATTTCTTCTTGCTTTGTTTTTGATGTGCTCTTGCCCTTGGTTGATTTTGTTCCAACATTTCCACCTTTAGTGGCACTTGCATTTAGACTCAATGCTTAGCTAATCTAAATAGTAAACTAGGGAGTATTTTGTGAAAGTATCATGGGCAACCCTTTGCTTAGTTTCCTAATGGAAGACGTCAATTTGAAAGTAGTATAGGATGGTTCGGTCAGAAAGTCAGTAGCCACGTGGAGAACTATGTTGTTCTATTGGAATCAATATATATATATATATATATATATAAGTTTGGCTGCAACAAATTGAGGTGAGAAGGTTAATGACATGTGGCATGTCAAAGAAAGGAACTGGAGCTAGAGTTGCCCAAGTTTCATCCTCAAGCTGTCAATAGAAGCTATGAGATACTCTGCATCAAACATCCTTTCCTCGCAGATATGGGAAGATGTTGGGTTCTCTTGGATCATGCCACCTGGCCAGTACCAAGAATGTTTGGAATTACATAGTACTGATGCTTAGATTGACCAATTTCACACGGGATGTCTAAATTGCATTTTTTACTGTGAGATGGAGGTGATGCTATTTCCCTTTTTGTGGGATTCAGTTATTAGCAAGATTGTCAAAGCCTTTATCAACATAGCTTTGTCCTAAAGGAAGGGGGCATTTTTATGGAGTTTAGTGTCTAAATGGAGAGAGGTGGCACATCGCTTGTGGTGTAAACTTCATCGTCAGGTGTTTTTTTAGATAAAATGGTATAATTACTGAGAGAAAATATCACAGTTGTAGTCATACATGACTCATAGTGCAGTTTCCATGTTTTTTTTTTCTTTTTTCCTAGAAGAGAATATGCACACTGCTGTTAGTACGTCAGTATGCACCTCTGTATGGAACACACATAAATTTTCTTCTTTTTTTTGGGTACCTGCTGCTTGCTGAGGCATAACCAAAGGGCAACCTGGTGCATGTAGCTCCCGCTTGCGCAGGGTCCAGGGAAGGGTCCGACCACTTTGGGTCTATAGTACGCAGCCTTTCCCTACATTTCTGTAAGAGGCTGTTTCCAGGACTTGAACCCATGACCTCATGGTCACAAGGCAGCAGCTTTACCACTGCGCCAAGGGCATAACCAAAGAGCCAAAAAATTGGCATTCATCCAGAGGAAACTAAGTATATGAGCTTGGAGCGTGCTATAGCAGCATTTAAAAAATTCCAGCATAGAATAATCGGTGGGCTGTGCTTCTCATCCTTATAAAATTTTACAAGAAATAAAAACCGAATATAAACTGGATCATGTGTGTGGAGCATGCTAGAGTGTCGTTAATTTGTTATAGCCTAATAAAGATTTTTATAGGATAAATTTTGATTGCCTCAACATTGTCGATGTTTTATATCTACTGACCCAGCAAAGTGTGCGCTCCCCTCTAGTACAGTACTAAATTAGAACAACTACTACTGATACTGACCTTAAGTCCCAGCAATGTGCATAACCAGAAGATGAGCCCGCGAATATCAAGTGTGAATTTGCATTGAAAGACAAACATCTTATCACTGAAACGAGAAATAATGTAACAAGTTAGTTTGATAGTGATTAAATTCACAACACAATCATATTTGTATGAATTTCTATTCACTATTTTTTCCTCAAAAGATCCAACAAGAACTAAAACTGACAGAAAGTTTTAAATGCAGTTCGATTTATTGAGCTGAGATTAAGATTAATCTTATTCTTTATATAATCAAAATTAAAGGAGCTTTTAGCATTAAATTGTTGAATCAATCTGCTACTTAACATTCAACATCAGATTATTTTTGCTAGGAGGAATGCAAAAAATGTTCAACTAAATAATAGGTCAACGGAGAAAAATGAACATTTATTTTGAGCCACACATTAGTTTTTGGTGTAATAGTTAGTTCTACGGTGCTCCCCTCTGGTCCAACCTATGGAATGCTAGCGATGTTGTCTAGCAGGTCGGAGCAAAATGCTGTTTGAGCTTTTCAGTTACACAACTTAAAATCTCTAGTCATAAAGCTACACATCAAGTAACATATATGCATGTTGTGATGGGAAAAAATACAGGTGTTGTACTACTAGTAGTGGTCAAGGATTAGAAAATTTCAGATGTTATCTAGAGTTCTACACATTGCAAAAGAGGACTTAACCTGCACTGTGAGCTAAGGACTAGGTAGAATAAACACCATTAAATGCTTGGCTTTTTTAGTCATGACTCGAAATCAACACTATGCCCATCACTTGTCCGGAAATGAAAATTCATCGTGCTAATCATCCATAATTAGTTGAAAACATACCTGTTGGTGCAAAAGCTGACTTTAGAAGACCTAACCTCTGTCCCGAGGTTTGATCTGCAATAGCTACATTTCCAAATGTAGAACCACCAACGATCAGCTGGTCATCTGTTATTGCCAAGCATGTCACCGGGGAAGGGTGAAGCCTGTATACCATAGGCATCAGTACAAGCAGCATATCAAACTGGATGTACCTCTAATGATGATTACACACTTAAGTATGGTCATAATTTGACTTTCGTGATATGTTGATGATATCAGAAGAAGATCCAAAAAATTTCAAAAGTCAAATCTTGCAAACTTTGATCAAGTTTATAGAGAAAATTATATATATCTAGAATACCAAATGGAAATCATTGAATACACCATGAGTAATATTTTCATATTGTATATATTGTTAATTTTCTCTATAAACTTGGTCAAAGTTTGCTAACTTTGACTTTTCCCCGATAAATAAACTATACTACCTAGTACAGTAAGCAAACAAGGGGATATGATGTTACAGAATTCATCTGAAGTAAGGTGAAGCTCGTGCACACAAAATAACAATGAAAGAAAGAATTCAACAATTGCAGAAAGCACTTCATTCACATGATATACTACTTGATTCCCTTGCGCTTACCGGTGAATGCTCGAGCAACTCCTGCTGTACATGTCATATACAAAGGCTCTACCATCCTCACAACCAATTACAACCTCTGGGTCGGCATAACTGCAGAAGCAAATGAAATGAGAATATAAATCAATCCTACTTAAAATAACAGCAAGAATGTCTGGGCTAATCAAATCTTTGTCAAATAATGGTGGGCATACACAAGCTTATACAACACTCCTTCACTGTTAATAAATGCTTTCCAACAACAACAAAGCCTTTAGTCCCGAACAAGTTGGGGTAGGCTAGAGGTGAAACCCATAAGATCGCGCGACCAACTAATAAATGCTTTCCAGCATTATAAAAATAATTTGAACAAGAAACTGCAGGAGAAGCCCCGACAGTAGATTTTATTGAGAAGAAAAATATGTTGCAAGGCTATATGCAAAAGAATTGTACAAAGGGGTTAGCAGCCCATCGACCAATTCTTTTGGGCGGCTTAAAAATAAGCTGCCTCTCCCCAGCTTAAAAAATAAGCCGCCTCTAAATTTTTTTGAGACTTCTAAATTAGTTATCCCATTAGTAGTTTAGAAGTCCCGATGAGGATAAGAGGCGGCTTATGGGAAAAATTGGGGAGAGGCGGCTTATTTTTTAAGCCACCCAAAAGAACTGGCCCTAGGAGAGGAGCCTTAAGCTCGTCTTTCATTCTGAAAGAGAGTAAAAGGCTCCACGTGGCATGTATCAGATGCAACCAGGCTTCAATTTGGGCACCAAATCAATATGAAATCTTCTGAAAAAAAATGGTGATATAGTTTATGAAGTTTTGTGGCACCATTCAAATTTCAGATCAGAAACTTAAATTGTGTTAGAATAAGAAAAAAGAATCATAAGTTTGCAGTGACCGAATAGAAATATTTGTCTTCTTATTTTATCTTTAGCCAGAATATCCTCATCCTTGTTATTCTCAACATATACTGATCTGAAGTTGAGATTAGAAACAAAGGTAGAGTCAATTCAAGAAATACAACCACAAAAAAGGCCATCTTTATGCGCATTTGTTTCCCAACTCCCAAGTGACACCAGAGTGCACAATTACACTGTAAGGGTAGATCGCACCAGATATATTGTCTTTATTCTTCAAACGCCAATTCAATAACTTTTTTGTACCAGGCAACATCAATCTTGTCAACTCATATCAAGACTGTTAAACCTGGCACCTCACCTCATGCATAACCCATGATTGAATGTGTCTCCACGAGATTGAAATATACTTCTTGGTCCACTGCGTTTCCATATGCAAACCTGGGAGCTAGTTAAACCTACAATCTGCACAGAGGATTAAAATCCTTTTAGGATAGGTAAAAGGAAGTTTGTACTCTGTTGGAATAAAGATGCCATGTGACCAAAAAGATCATGCGAAGTTGTAAGTTGTAACTATTAACAGTTCGGTTCAATCGATCTCCATGAATAAAATATAGATGAGATAAACCAGAAGCATCAATTCAGCCCATGTCAGAGTTATGTTGACAGTGTATAACGGAAAATTGAGCGCATCTATGTTTTGTGCAACCCTAATGGGAAGAATGGTGATTTGAGAGACAACCACCCACTGAATTTTCTAACAAGGACACAATCATGAATCATCTCTGCGTTTAGCCTTGCCCACCATTTTCATGTATGGATGGGATGGGCTTGACCATATGGCCTGCCATTGTGCTAACAAAGAGATGTTCCAATAAGAATCAACTGGGAAAGTATCCCATAATTCTTGGCTGAAACTCACATATACATGATAGAGTGACTTCCAGCATTGGATATGGCCATATGGATTACAGTACAAGTGGTCTATTTTGCACCCTTTGACATTAAGATACAACAAGCCATGTTGCTAACATCATCGCAACCAGATGCTCATATCTACATAAGTAAGATGTTTAAAATGTACAGTTGATGTTTTGACCTATGAATAGGTGAGGTATCCCATCTAGGCTGCAATCTTCTATCAATATGCGTGTATGTTTTGTTTGTTTGTTTGTTTGTTTTTTTGGTTAAAGGGCAGGTGCTCTTCCTTTGCATTTAAGACCAGGGACTTACAAAAGAGTAAGTAAGAGCAAAACAAAAGGGTCCAGCTGCCTCATGGCGCTGGCTATGCAAGGCTGAAAAACCATGTCAGCAAGTGTGTGAAAGAATAGTCAAAACTTCCTGTGTTATTTTAATAAGCACGAATGTTGGATATGTCTATTCTCAAAACCAGAAGAGTGCAGCTGCTGATACGTAAATAATAGAACTGTGTGCCAACGTTGATTACCTTATTTTCATCAAAATCAAAGTCAACCAACATTTTGGAATTTGGAACATTGTACTCATTCATGTATTTGCAACTTTCAGCAGACCAGAGTCGAAGAACCTGGTAAAAACTATTGTCAAAACGATGAGGCATTCAAGATGATACTAACTAGAAAGGTGACACAATATTCAAAGGAAACTACGAAATCTTCAGCCATGCAGTATGCCAATTATCTACAACTTTTGATTCAGGCAAGCATGATCTCCACGATCATGTTTATATGACAATCTGCATCTCATTGCATCAATTGTAGGATTACTTACCGCACCTCACAAGTACATTTTGTAACTAGATATTTTACATGAATGAAGTTATTAAGAACACCACCACATGATGCAACATTCACCTTATCTCCCATTCCAGTTAAGACTGAACCGCTTTTCATACGGCACAAGGTGGCCCTGCAACAAGAAATAAGAGAGAGAAAACATGGATACGGAAGCATTGTGGTAAGTATGAAAAAGAAGACTGGTCATGATAAAACAATATGAAAATATGATGAGTTGACAAATCTAACTACTTTCGTTGATGCGTTGCAACACTCGGAGGCATACGTTCAGAAGACCTAACGTGAGACAACAGGTGCTTACCTCACATCATGACCAATCCACTGATGAACTTCAGCAGACCCTCTAGCGAGAGTTGATGCGTGCTCATTCATGGCAAGTGCCTCAAAATAACTTCTCATTGAAATAGTAGAACTCGAGCCTCTTGCCTGCGGATTCCTCTTGTAATATAGACCCCTCATCAGATGGCCTGTGCTGATGATCGTATTCCTATCAACGAAAAAAATCAGATGTGCACACTTTAATCAACACTACAATTTGCTTCGCAATTAGGAACTTCCATAAGAAAATTTTGCATCCGTCTTGTGGGGTGAAAAAGTATAACAAACAGAAATACCAAACTGAAATACAAGGACTAGCACAAGAGTTGCTGTTACAGAAATTGGTAGCTCATGGTTTAGGTTCTCAGATCTTTGCCATCTCGCGGAACGAAGTGTGCATCTATGATTTATCAATTCTCCTAACAAAATCAATTCGATAATAATAATAATAATAATCCACTAACAGATCGAGAAGTAAGTTCTGTTACAATATAAGAAGAGCATAGCACAAAACGAACGTACTGCTGAGAGCAATCAGGAAGTGAACTGAAG
>NC_057804.1:105230327-105338471 GCF_018294505.1 Triticum aestivum
GGAGCAAGCGCACGGAGAGCTCGGCCTTACGAAGAGGCAGCTCAAGGAGAATAAAGGTAAGCGATTTCCCGCTCGCATGTATTTAAAGATAGGAAAAATTGGCTAGTCTAACACCGAAGCGTCGTGACTGTGTAACAGGGGCCACTTCCGAAGTGGTGTCCCTGAAGAAAGCGATGTCCGAGGCCGAAGACAAAGCGGCCTTGGAATGCAAGGAGCGCGAAAAGCAAAGTGCTAGAGTGGGTGAGGTACAGCAAGAGCTCCAGGACCTCGGCAAGAAGTACGAGTCCGTGGAGCATGATCTGAAGATGAAAGAGGTCGAGCTTGAGAAGGCCCTTGTGAGTGTGAAAGACGCCAAGGCCGAAGCCGAGAAGGCACAGCAGGAGATCCAGGAGGCCAAAAAGATAGCAGCGGGTAAGAATTTCTTTATGCAAAGCAAACATGTGGAGGAGGCGTTTCTTTTACTTACTCGAATTCGGAGCTCTCCAGGGGCATTCGCAGATCTGCCATGCAGCGTATCAGACGTTGCGGAGTTCTACCGTGCCCAGGAGGGGAGCTCAACAGAGAAGCTGTTCTGGTCCCAATATGCTGGGGCCGAACATCCAATGCCTCTAAGTGACCAACTGAAGTAGTTGGTCGAACTCCACAGGGCGGCCGAACTGGCTATGAAGGATTTTATAGTCCGGATGTGGCCTGGTGAGCCCTTGCTGACTAGCTACTTCGGCCTGATCAAGCGGATGGTGAATGCCTGCCCACGGTTTGAAGTCATCAAGCGATCTGTTTGCATAGAGGGTGCCCGTTGGGCCTTTGCCCACGCGAAGGTGCACTGGGGCAAGATGGATGCTGAGAAGCTGGTGAAGGACGGTCCATCGGAGGGCAAGGAGCATCGTCATCCCGAGAAGTACTATGATGGTGTGATGAAGGGCGCCCGTCGAGTGTACAAAGGACAAGATCTTTGACTAAATGTACCACTACCATTTTTGTAATTTACGGACGAATTTACGTGTGCTATGTAGAACTTGTTTGATTCAAAATATTACCTTTTGTGCAGCTATTTATAAAATTCTGAAAGTAGGCCAGTCGTCGGCTTCCGCCCCCATGTAACTAGTACTGGGGTGTTCGTGGAAAACCCGGACACTCTTTATCCAAATGTTTGATCCCTTAAGGAGGTGTCCGGCGCAGCGAACAAGGCAATCGGACTATGCGGCTTTATAACTTTCACTTAGCCATAGAAGCCTACAATTTTAAATTTTGGCGAAGCCCCTAGAATCCGGAAGGCCGAACTGGGGCGCTATACACGCCTAGATCGGACGAAGCCGATTTATCGCCTAAAGCGGAAAATCTTTAAGGATTTTAAGACCTCTCAAACAGCGACCAACTCTTGCCACATCATGCCGGTCAGTTTTCGGCTTTCTCTACTGAGGTGCTCGTCCGGAAGAACCGGGACACAATCGCAATAGTTCTCTCTGCGCTACCTTAGCCGATATAACGGAATGTAAGGCACCAAAACAAGGGAGCCGGGCTATCCCAACTGTAGACCCAAGACATGATTCGGAGCTGATGCATATAGTGCTATAAGTTCGGGGTGCCGCACTGTTGAAAGTGTTCGGACTTTTCTTGCCATATTACGGGGCGCCATGAGGAGCCCCTGGCAAACTGACTGTACCAAGGTGTACGGATGCAATATCAAATAAACATTTATAAGAGAAAAAATGCTCAAATAAGAATAATAAGCTGACGCTATATATGATCTCCCATTGACCGATAATATGTTTAAGCGTATGTTTACAATGGATGCATTAAGCGGAGATAAATAGGACTATTTGACATGTCCTATCCAGGGGCAGGCTGTGTACAGATAGATAAAGCAGGTATAATGATCGTAAACAGATTCCACCTGGGTATTTCCTTCTGTGTACAACGTCTGTTGCCTCCTTGGATGTCCCTCCCATGTAAGTCCGGCAATTCGGCTCTTTTGAGGATGCTGCACTAAAGCGATGTCCTGAAAGGTAAGAGGGAAATATTATGAAGGTATTTGGCGGTTACCCGCACTATTGACTGAGTCGTTGATGCGCCTCCGCCCATGCCCATGGTATCTTGGGTGCATAATTGTGTACACGTGGCACGAATGCTGCTTCGATGGGGCTTGAGCGGAGGCTGGACTGCTAGTCGCGCTCTTGGCGTGCTTGATGATCCTGTTGTGGGGTGCTCCGGACTCTCTTGACGGTGCTCGAAGTTGTTGCCAGATTGGTTTGTTGGAGTAGGGCGCATTGTACTTTTGCCGTGAGGGCTGCCATATACTCTTCTGTTCGAAGGGAGCGGTCCATATTTCCATTGACAGTGATGACCCCGCGCGGTCCTAGCATCTTGAGCTTGAGGTATGCATAATGTGGTACCGCATTGAATCTAGCGAATGCGGTTCGTCCGAGCAGTGCGTGGTAACCACTGCAGAAAGGGACGATATCGAAGATTAACTCTTCGCTCCGGAAGTTGTCCGGGGATCCGAAGACCACATCCAATATTATAGAGCCCGTACAGCGGGCCTCTACTCCAGGAATTACACCTTTAAAGGTAGTTTTGGTGGGCTTGATCCTTGAAGGATCAATGCCCATTTTGCGCACTGTGTTCTGATAAAGCAGGTTCAGGCTGCTGCCGCCGTCCATAAGGACTCGCGTGAGGTGGAATCCGTCGATGATTGGGTCTAAGACCAATGCGGCTGAGCCGCCATGACGGATGCTAGTAGGATGATCCCTACGACCAAAGGTGATCGGACAGGCTGACCATGGGTTGAATTTGGGGGCGACTGGCTCCATCGCATAAACGTCTCGTAGTGCTCGCTCCTGTTCTCGCTTGGGGATGTGAGTGGCATAGATCATATCGACCGTTTTCACCTGGGGGGATTTCTTTTGACCCCCCGTGTTCGGACGCCGGGGCTCTTCGTCATCGTCGCTGTGCATCCCCTTGTCCTTGTTTTTGGCGTTTATTTTGCCGGTCTGTTTGAACACCTAGCAGTCTCTATTGGTGTGGTTGGCTGGCTTGTCCGTGGTGCCATGAATTTGGCACGAGCGCTCCAGTATGCGGTCCAGACTGGACGGTCCCTGATTATTTCTTTTGAACGGCTTTTTCCTCTAATCGGACCTTGATCCGCTGAATCCGGCGTTTACTGCCGTGTCTTCCGTGTTGTCGTCGTTGTTCCGCCGCTTATGTCCGTTGCGTCGTGGCTTGCCGTTGTTATCGTGGACATCCGAAGTGCCAGAATGTGGCGTGGTGCCGCTGCGACCCAACCGGCTGTCCTCGCTCGCGCAAAAGCGGGTCATTAGTGTTGTGAGAGCTGCCATGGACTTGGGTTTTTCCTGGCCGAGGTGTCGGGCAAGCCATTCATCACGGATATTATGCTTAAAAGCCGCCAGGGCTTCGGCGTCCGGACAGTCAACTATTTGGTTCTTTTTAGTTAAGAACCGAGTCCAGAATTTCCTGGCTGACTCTCCGGGCTGTTGAGTAATGTGGCTCAGGTCATCAGCATCCGGTGGTCGCACATATGTGCCCTAGAAGTTGTCGAGGAATGCATCTTCCAGGTTTTCCCAACTGCTAATGGAATTTGCTGGCAGGCTATTTAGCCAATGTCGGGCTGGTCCTTTGAGCTTAAGGGGAAGACACTTGATAGCGTGTAGATCATCTCCACGTGCCATGTGAATGTGGAGAAGGAAATCTTCGATCCATACTGCGGGGTCTGTTGTGCCATCGTATGATTCAATGTTTACGGGTTTGAACCCTTCTGGGAATTCATGATCCATTACTTCGTCAGTGAAGCAGAGGGGGTGTGCGGAGCCTTTGTGTCGGGCTATGTGGCTACGCAGTTCGAATTGATCTGGGTTGCTGTGTTCGGCCCGACCGGACTTGGTGATAATGTATCCGGCGTGACGGTCATCGTCACGCGCTGGGGCGCGCCCCCGCAATCTGTATATCGATCTTGGATGTCTTGCTTTGTTTTCCATAATATCTTGCAGGTCTTGCCTGTTGCCCTGGGCCGTAGTGTATCAGCGTGGGGGTGTGGGCTGGTATTCGGGCTAATATCCGGTTTTATCCCGGCCACGAGGGGGCCGGTCCGCCGTTTGGCGCTCGAGTCCATATTCCTCGGCTGCCAGGACTTCAGTCCATCTGTTTGTGAGCAAGTCTTGATGAGCTTGGAGTTGCTGCTGCTTCTTCTTCAGGCTCCTCGCAGTGGCTATGAGCTGACTCTTGAAGCGCTCCTGCTCCACGGGATCTTCAGGCATGCCGAACTCGTTGTCGCCGAGGCTAATCTCGTCTTTGGAGGGGGGCATGTAGTTGTCCTCCTACGGGTATCCGTCCGCCGCCTGTTCTTCTCAGCTGACCTGCTCATCTTCCTGTTCGGCCTGCTCGAAGGCGGGCTGGTCGGGGTTGTATTCCTCTTCGGCGCCATCCGGATTGTTTCGTCTCCGGGGCCGGTATTGCTGTGGCGGGGCTTGGAGCGGTGCCGACGATGCCCATGCTTTGCTTTTCTTCCTGAGGGGTTATCCTCTGTTGCCTCGTCGCCATTGGTTTCCTTCGGAGTGTCCACCATATATATATCATATGAGGAGGTGGCCGTCCACCGCCCTATGAGCGGTGGCTCCTGTGATTCTCCTGCATCATCGTCCATACCGTCGATGTCTTCAGAGTCGAAGTCAAGCACGTCGGTTAAATCATCGATCGTGGCAATGAAGTGGGTGGTGGGTGGGCAGCGAATTCCTTCGACGCCTACTTCCCACTCAAGCCGGACATAGTTCAGCCCAGAGCCTCCTGAAAAAGAGAGAGACTTTAATGAGTTCAGCATGTCGCCAAAGGGCGAGTGCTGAAAGATGTCCGCAGCGGTGAACTCCACTACCGGAGCCCAACCTGTCGGATTTCAGGTTCCAGCAGACCCTCTAGGTTCGAACTCTGGGGTGCACGCGGAGATCTAGCCTTCTACTGCATGCGCCTCGCCGCCTCGCTAGGATCTAAGCAATAAAAGGAACAACACAAGAGACACAGAGTTTATACTGGTTCAGGCCACCATTGTGGTGTAATACCCTACTCCAGTGTGTGGTGTGGTGGATTGCCTCTTGGGTTGATGATGAACAATACAAGGGAGAACAGCCTCGCGAGGGTCTGTTCTAGGCTGGTGCGATGAACTACTAGGGGGAGTTTAGTCGCTCTCTCTACTGGTTCCCTGGTGAGGATCCCATTCCTCTCTATCTTGTGGTGGCTAGTCCTATTTATAGGCAAAGGCCCTGGGCCTCCTCCCAAATATTGAGCGGGAAGGGCGCCAACAATTGGCCATTTTGAAGGGGAACAACTAGTACACTTATCCTGACTAAAGTTGGTCCTCGCCTGCTAAAGGCTCTGGTGGTGACGCCGGCTTGGGCTCCACGATGACCTCCATCCAGCCGTTCCACTGGTCTTGGTCTTGTTGCACCGAAATGGATGCCATTGCTTGATGCTCTCGCCTGTGCTTGCTCCCTTTGCACCAAAGAGGAAAGAAGGACACTGCGCGGGCTGGTGCCCGCCTGGCGCCCTTGGTCGTCATGGCTTGCATCATGGGCACCTCATGAGGTACCCCGCCTTGATCTCTCCGCCTCCTCACGAGCCAACCTGACGAGGCCGTGCCTGAGGAAGCCTCCTGTCATCCACCCCACGAGGCTTGGCCCCTCGCGAGGGTCTTGAGCTCGTGCTGATGAAGATGGGCCATGCTGGGCCGCCCCTTGAGCCACGCCGCAGGCCGCAGGCAGGCAAGTCTGGGGACCCCCGTTCCCAGAACGCCGACAGTAGCCCCCGGGCCCGAGGCGCGTCCGGACTTGGCTGAGCAGAGAGGCGAAGGGGCAAGTGTGAAGCGCCACGGGCCCTAACAGCCTGCGGCCTCGGGCGCCGTGTGGCGGTTGATTGGACATGGGTGGCCCTGCTTCCCCACACCTCCTCATTTTGCGCCCAGCTAGGCGGACCCGTGGTTGCACACAGTCTTTCCTCTTTTCGCCGCTCGATCGTCCCCTGTTCTTCCTGCCCTCGAGCTTGAGTCTCTGCTTCCAATCCAATCTCGAATCCTCCCTCTTCCCATCGCCATGGCTCCGGCGAAGAAGGGAAAAGGGGAGAAACCGGTGCCTCCGCCTCGCTCGCCGTCGCCGGCGGCCTTCGCTGTCGATCGGTCGATCATACTCAACCGAGAAGGTTTGGGCAAGGTCAGCTCTGCTCTGGCCACCATCTTCAACGAATGAGGGAGGACGACAGCCTGGCCCGCATCCTGCTTCTCCATCGACAGGGTGGTCACCGAGGTCCGGTACTTTGCCGATGCCCTATGGGCGGGATTGGTTCCCCCCCTTCTTCGATTTCTTCAACGCTGTGCTTTCCCATTACCAGATCCATATGATGCATTTGGGTCCTGAATCCATTACTCTTCTTGTCGTCTTCGCCTTTGTCTGTGAGGCGATGATGGGCATCTCTCCTTCGGTTGCCTTGTTGCGCCACTTCTTCTCTCTGCGCCTCGTCGATCCCACCCAATGCTCAGGGTGCATGAGCTTCATTGCCGCACCAGAAACAGCGGCTTCAGGGATTAATTTCAGCCTTCCTCCGTCCGCGCCTGGGTTCCATGAGCGGTGGCTGTACGTGGATGTAGGGGTACCCAGCCCCCTGCTTTCGGAGCCAAAGTCGCCCGCTGTCCTTAATTCAGGCTGGGGCTAGGAGACACTCACGAGCCCCCGGCTCATCTTCGTATGGCGTCGCTTCGCGTTCTTGAGGGCGCTTGGTGTGAAGGAGTTCCTGCTATGTCGCATTGCTCCTCTCCAGCGCCACTCCTGCCGGATGTGGTCCTTCAGCGGGCGTGAAGATTGCATGAGGCTCCAGGAGGAGGACCTAACGCCCGAAGCACTGAGGAAGGTGCTCTTGGTCTTGACTGGGGATCCTTCCCCCGACAGCGTCCGGCATGGGGGGCTTTGATGTACCTTTGCTCGAATAGGGGCGACTTCGTGAAGCAGATGCCCGGCGTCGACGAATGGGGGATGCGCCCCGCCGGCCTCAGGGGTCCTCGCAAGAACCCAGTGATGGTGACTGCCCTCCCAGTCACCCACGACGGTCCTTCCTCGAGTGGAGAGCAGGGAGGCATGGGCCGCCGGAGGATGAGGGGGCCCCCGCTGGAGTGATGACGCCAGGCGGCACTCCTGAGGGGGCAGCTCCTGAGTCCCATACTACTGCGGCTGGAGGTGCTGAGCCGCTGCCCACGGCGCCTGTGGTTGAGGCCCCTGGGGCCCCATCCATCCTTCTTGGTGAGGCGACCAGCGGCGTGCATCAGGACGATGCACCAGACGCTGGGCATCTTGACGCCTCTTCCTCGTCGTAGGCTGACCCCTGCGCTCAACTCCTGGGTCGCTTCCGCGTGGACTTCGAGGCTCTCCGAAGAAAAAGGGAGGCCTTGGGTGACGATTACCCTTACCGCCTACTGAAGCGCCAGAAGTATTTCGCCACTGATGACTAAGCCTTCTGCTTTCCCAGCTCCTGATCCTCCCGTTGCTTTGGCTGATCCTTGTTCTGCAGGGCCCTTCCTGCCGAGCTCGCGGAGATGGCCGAGGAGCCATCCCCCTAGGCTCCGCCCTCTCCATCGCCTTCGAGTGCTCCGAGTTCCAGCAGATCCCTCTCAGTGAGGCCGGCCGGAGAGGTGAGCCATCCTGTGGTGCATCGCGGCCCTGCGCGCCTCGTGACCCTCCTTCGCGAGCCTCCTTGGGGCATAGCCAGCCTGCCTTGGGTGTCGAGTCTGATCATGCATGGCGATTGGCTGAGGTCGGCCCTGTGCTCTTCACTTAGGGAGGGGTCGGGCTTCTGGCGAGGCGTGCCCGGCCATCACGAGGGCACCAGCCCCCAGCCCCCTGCCCAGAGGGGGAGTGCTGATTCGTGGCCCCCGGCGCTTACTTGGGGCAGATGATGATGCAGAAGACGTGCTCGAGCGCGCCCGGAGGTGTCGAGTTCTTCGCCAAGGGTTTCTCCGGGGGGCAGCCTACGCGGTGAGCCAGCTTGGTGAAGAGCTTGACGATGAAGACGCGCGCCTTGAGGCTGAGGGCCTGCGCCTGGCTGAAAAGAGGCGCAAGCTGGAGGCGGCCATTGCCCTTGCGCGCCACCAGCGTGACCTCGACAACGAGGAGGCCGAGGCGTTGCTGGCGGCCTCTCGGGAGGCCCGTTCCCGGGCCGTCGAGGAGGCCTGAGAGGCTGACCGATGGCGCGGGGCATCGGAGGAGCGGGCGTGGGAACTCTTGGCCCGGTGCCACTCCCTGGAGCAGCAAGTGGAGCTGCGGGAGATGGCCCTTGCGTCGATGAAGGTGGCTTCGGTCGACCAGGCAGAGCTCCTGAGGCATGAGGAGGCACTGACGGTGGAAGCTGCTGAGCACGCACGTGATCTTGAACGTCTGGAGACAACAGAGCGCTTGGTGACGAAGGCGGAGGATGACGTTGCTGCGCACGAGGCCCGAGCCATAGCAGAGGTTGATCACGGGGTGGCGATGACCCGCTTGAACCTTGAGCGCGAGTTTGAGGAGAGGCTGAGGTTGATCCGGGTCGAGGCTGAAGGCAGGACTGCCGCCTGAGGGCCAAGATGGAGGAAGTGACGCGGCGGGCCGACGCTTCCCAGGTCACCCTTGACGTAGCGCAAGAGGAGCTGACTACCTCCCGTGCTGAGGTGCTTCTTCTCCGCCAGCGGGTGGACGAGGTTGAGGCTGTTGTGTGGCAGAACGAGGACGAGATATACCAGCGGCGGATTCTGGAGCACGAGCACGGCCCCATTCTCGCCGGGCTCCAGGAGAGAGCCAACGTGGCCTTGGGTAACATCTGCGAGGTGGCTGTTGCCCAGCCCCACGCAGTCAACTATGCTGGCAATCTTCAGTTCTTCACCGGTGATGCAGCTGGAGGCACGCTCGGTCGGAGCCAACATGTTGGTGGAGGAGAGGAGCCGCGCCCTGCTCGGGCGCGCCTTCTCTCATGTCTTCAGCCATCTTCAGAACATGTTCCCCAACTTCGACTTTGACACCGCCATCGCTCCAGTACCCCAAGCCGTCCGGGGCGACCTAGCGTGATGGGTGGAAGACAACGTGGATGCCCTTGTCAGGGCCTTCGCTTCTGATAACGACAACGTGGTTGTGGCAGCAAATGAAGGTGACGTGGTGAATGGCCCTGGCGCCGCTGACGGCGATGCGGAGGGCGATGGCGAGGCCAGCGACGCCAGTGATGATTCTGGAGGTGCCCCTGAGGATGCATTGGGGGATTTATCCGACTGACCGCGTGTTGTCCCTGCTTCCTTACCCTGCGCAGACAGAATTCGGGCCTTGCCCTGAAGGTTGTAAGAGCATTTTGGGAGGGGGAGCCCCTCATGTAAAAACTTGTATTCAGCGAAACAGTAGATGCAATATCACTCGTACGCCTGTGCCGAGCGGCTGATTTCGTGACGAGCTGGTTGGCTGGTTTACCTTTGACCTGCGTGGGCCTCGAGTCAGCCTGTGGAGGGTTGTGGTGCCTCGAGCGTCTTCTGAATGAGCCTATAAAACCTATAATGAAAACCTCCGGAGAGGGCGCGGCGATAGCAGTCTGGGCTGCACGTAAGGTAGGCCTGGCCCAGCTCGCGATGGGCTCGCGAGGGGAGGCAGCTGAGGCGAAGCGGTAACCAGAACACGAGAGATTGCTCGAACGAGACTAAACACCCCTACCCCGAACACACGCAAATCCTTGAGCTCAAATTCAACTTAAATTCAACGGGGGGAAACGGCAACCAAGGGGGAAAAGCAACGAAAGCAGAAAAAAGGCCGTGTCCGGCACCTAGTCTAGTCTTGGACGTCTTCTCACCAGCGCGGAGCTAAGTGCTGCCACTAGGCATGGGAGGGAGCCCCAGGGCCTGAGGCCGGCACGCCTGAGACTCCGGGGCGTGTACAGCCCCACTCATTATTACGTGAGAGTGTCACGGGGCGGCGAGCTTCACAGGCACTGGGCCTTCTTCATAGGTACCGGCCTTGCTTCATATCGCCAGACGAGGGCCCCGCCTTGCGCCGCACTCTAGTGCCACCGACGATGACCGGAAACCAGGACGCCGCCGATGTGGTAGAGCGGTCGCCAGCAGTTCCCCCGACGACCACAGGTCCTCTGCCAGGGGCAGGCTCTGTGGCACCTCCCCAACAGAGGGCCTACCTCATGAGGACGCCTTGCTCCGAACGCCGCGGTGGTGATGTTGGATCTTGGCCCCTCTCCTGCAGCCCCCGGCACCCTCCTCCTGAGGGGTAGGAAGCTGCGGGAGTGGGGCAGCCGCCCGTTGTCGTGACCTGCACCTCCTACAATCCATGGTTGGTGTATGCCTGCTCCTGAGGAATTAGTGGTACCTGATACTCATTGTTTCCAGCGTAGCTGACGGGGCCTCCTCGGGGCTCCTGGAAGAGTTCAGCTTCTGGTGTCTCGTCCCCCCAGCTTGGGCCGAGGAGCGAGCCTTGTTCGTCCTCATGTGTGCGCCCTTGGTCCATCATGTGGGGCACGTACTCCTCTGGGGTCGCCACCCCGAAGGCCGCGCCATAGCGCTCTGCATGCCACACAGTTCTGCTTGATGTGCCCGCCTGGGGGTGATAGCGTGGCGGCCCACCGGGGCCGCGGGTTGTGGCGAGTCCTTCGATGGCCGGGGGTAGAGGCAGCACCGCTGCTGGCCCGGGGCTGACGGCCTGGCCGGCGTTGGGGTGGCCTTGGAGTCCGCTTGGGGCCGCACGGGAGTGCACGGAGCCCCCGTGCGGGCCACCCTGGACCTGAGGTGGGAGTTGGGTGCAGAAGGGGGGAGCCCCCGAGGCGGCGAAGCCCAGGAGCTCTGCCACCCGCTCTAGCAGCACGTCATCACCGCCTTCCAGCAGTCTGCACTGCAGTGGCTCTCGGGCCATGGTGAGTGTGGCCCTCGACTTCGGCTGCTCCCGTCGGGTGTACGGCGCTGTGGCCACGGCATGGTGGGAGGCCCTCACCGCCGACCGCGCCTGCCGCATCGTGAGAGCTGTTGCTGCCTGTCCGCGCCGCCCGCGGCCCGTAGCGCCCTGCGGACCGCGAGCTGCCCAGGGCGTGGGGTTGCCCGGAGCGAGCGGTTCTGCATGGGCGGGCTAGGCCGCCCAGGGATCGGGGTTGCCTGCCTGGTCGGACATGATGATGACGATGCGACGGGACGCGAAGTGGCAGAAGGTGGATTCCGGCACACCCCTACCTGGCGCGCCAAATGTCGTATTTCGGGTTCCGGCAGACCCTCTAGGTTCGAACTCTGGGGTGCGTGCGGAGATCTAGCCTTCTACTGCCTGCGCCTCGCCGCCTCGCTAGGATCTAAGCAATCAAAGGAACAACACAAGAGACACAGAGTTTATACCGGTTCAGGCCACCATTGTGGTGTAATATCCTACTCCAGTGTGTGGTGTGGTGGATTGCCTCTTGGGCTGATGATGAACAATACAAGGGAGAACAGCCTTGCGAGGGTCTGTTCTAGGCGGGTGCGATGAACTACTAGGGGGAGTTCAGTCGCTCTCTCTACTGGTTCCCTGGTGAGGATCCCATTCCTCTCTATCTTGTGGTGGCTAGTCCTATTTATAGGCAAAGGCCCTGGGCCTCCTCCCAAATATTGAGCGGGAAGGGAGCCCACAATTGGCCATTTTGAAGGGGAACATCTAGTACACTTATCCTGACTAAAGTTGGTCCTCGCTTGCTAAAGGCTCTGGTGGTGACGCCGGCTTGGGCTCCACGATGATCTCCATCCGGCCGTTCCACTGGTCTTGGTCTTGTTGCACCGAAATGGATGCCTTTGCTTGATGCTCTCGCCTGCGCTTGCTCCCTTTGCACCAAAGAGGAAAGAAGGACACTGCGTGGGCTGGCGCCCGCCTGGCGCCCTTGGTCGTCATGGCTTGCATCATGGGCACCTCGTGAGGTACCCCGCCTTGATCTCTCCGCCTCCTCGCGAGCCAACCTGACGAGGCCGTGCCTGAGGAAGCCTCCTGTCGTCCGCCCCGCAAGGCTTGGCCCCTCGCGAGGGTCTTGAGCTCGTGCTGATGAAGATGGGCCATGCTGGGCCGCCCCTTGAGCCCACGCCACAGGCCGCAGGCAGGCAAGTCTGGGGACCCCCATTCCCAGAACACCGACACAACCAGGCTCGGCGGGCTCGGGAACACGCGGACTGGATCCTACAACCAGATTCGAATCCGGGGGTCCGGAGTCACAGGCTTCCTCCGAAGCGAGGCCTGTAATCGGCTCCACCGCCGATGAGGGTACGGCCTGCGGGGCGGGGTCCGTCCCTCCGTCCCTAGGAAACGCAGCCTGCTCCGGAGCTGAGTCTGAGTCTGCTGCAGGGGTGAGATCCCGCACGTTGTCCGACAGCAGGTCCAGGCCATGCTCGTCGTGACTGTCCGGTGCTCCTGGCGCAGGCCCGAATCCGTCGAAGATCAAGTCTCCACGGATATCCACCGTGTAGTTCAGGTTTCCGAACCTGATTTGGTGGCCAGGGGCGTAGCTGTCGATCTGCTCCAGATGGCCAAGCGAATTGGCCCGCAGTGCGAAGCCGCCGAACACGAAGAAAGTCTCATCCTGGACAGCGTTGTTGATGATGATTGAAGGAGCCATTGAGCGTTGCGGCGACGTCATAGAGGAACTCTCAATGAAAGCACCAATGTCGGTGTCAAAACCGGCGGATCTTGGGTAGGGGGTCCCGATCTGTGCGTCAAGACTGATGGTAACAGGAAGCAAGGGACACATATGTTTACCCAGGTTCGGGCCCTCTCGATGGAGGTAAAACCCTACTTCCTGCTTGATTAATATTGAAGATATGGTTAGTACAAGAGTAGATCCACCACGAGATGTAGAGGCTAAACCCTAAGAGCTAGCCTATGATGGTATGATTGTAATTGTGATCGGCCTTCTAAGGACCAACCTCTCCAGTTTATATAGACACCGGAGAGGGCTAGGGTTTACATGGAGTCAGTTACAAGAAAGGAAACACAATATCCGGATCACCAAGCTTGTCTTCCACGCAAAGGATAGTCCCATCCGGACACGGGCCGAAGTCTTGAGTCTTGTATCTTCACGCTTCAATAGTCCGAACGTTGTACATAGTCCGGCTGTCCGGATACCCCCTAATCCAGGACTCCCTCAGTGATGACCACAATCCCCTTCATGAATCTCACATGGAATTTCTTGGCCTTCTTCAGGGGAGACGCAACGCTGAAATGCCCCTGTAACACTACGATGATGCAACTCGCCATTAACAATTGTCATTGACTTAGACCGTCGTGTTATCTGCCTGGCCAAGGTTTCATCCTCAGGCAACTCACCCCGGATCATGTAAGCCAAATATGGCACTATCCAATCTGGGATGGCATGAAGAGCCGCCACCAATTGTGCTTCCGGGTCAGGAACAGCCAAGTCTTCCTCTGTATGTAGCTTGAGAGAAGGGTTATGCAGAATATCCAAGAAAGTATTAGGCGGCATCGGCTTACGCTGAGAGCCCAGCCGGCTTAAGGCATCATCCGCCTTGTTCTTTATGCGGTCAATGTGCTCCACTTAGTAACCCTTAAAATGTCTAGAAATGGCATCAACTTCACGGTGATAAGCCGCCATGAGAGGATCCTTGGAATACCATTTGCCTAATACTTGTTGAGCCACCAAATCTGAGTCGCCAAAACACCTTACCCAGCTTAAGCTCATCTCCTTAGCCATCCGAAGACCATGGAGTAAGGCCTCATACTCAGCTGCATTGTTAGTACAGGGAAACATCAACCGTAGCACATAACAAAATTTGTCACCTCGAGGGGAAGCTAAAACAACTCCAGCACCCGAGCCCTCCAACTGCCTGGACCCATCAAAGTGAATAGTCCAATACGTGTTGTCTGGCTTCTCTTCAGGCATCTGTGGCTTTGTCCAATCGTTGATGAAATCCACCAGTGCTTGAGATTTGATAGCAGTGTGTGGCCCATACTTTAAACCTTGAGGCCCGAGCTCAATGGCCCACTTGGTGACTTGTCCTGTGGCCTCTCTGTTTTGAATGATATCTCCTAAAGGAGCAGAACTAACCACAGTGATGGGGTGACCCAGGAAATACTGCTTAAGCTTCCGGCTTGCCATGAACACCCCATAAACGAGCTTCTGCCAATGTGGATACCGTTGTTTGGACTCAATCAGTACCTCACTGATATAGTAAACCGGCCGCTGAACCGGATGTTCCTTGCCAGCCTCCTTGCACTCCACCATGATGGCCACGCTGACGGCACGCGTGTTAGCAGCCACATATAACAATAAGGGCTCCTTATCAATGGGAGAAGCAAGAACCGGTGGCTTAGCCAGCTGTCTCTTCAAATTTTCAAAGGCATCGTTGGCGGCGTCACTCCAGACGAAGTCATCTGTCTTCTTCATCATTTGATATAGTGGTATGGCCTTCTCATCTAACCGGCTTATGAACCCGCTTAAAGCAGTGATACGACCCGCCAAACGTTGAACATCATTGATACACGCCGGCTTAGCCAGAGAGGTGATTGCCTTGATCTTCTCCGGGTTAGCCTCAATGCCCCTGTTAGAAACCAAAAAACCCAAAAGCTTGCCTACAGGCACGCCAAAAACACACTTGGCCAGGTTAAGCATCATCTTGTAGACCCGAAGATTGTCAAAGGTCTCCTTCAGATCATCTATCAAGGTCTCATTCTCTCTGGATTTCACCACAATGTCGTCCACATAAGCATGAACATTGCACCCACTTTGATTATGAAGACAATCCTGTACACACCGCTGGTAAGTTGCCTGGGCACTCTTGAGCCCAAAAGGCATAGATACATAGCAGAAGTCTCCAAACGGAGTAATGAACATTGTCTTCTCTTGGTCCTTAACTGCCATCTTGATCTGATGATAACCAGAGTAAGCATCCAAAAAGCTCAAACACTCACAACCCGCCGTAGCATCAATGATTTGATCGATACGAGGGAGAGCAAAAGGATCAGCTAGACAAACCTTGTTTAAATCCGTATAATCCACACACATGCGCCAAGTGTCGTTCTTCTTGAGCACGAGCACCAGGTTAGCTAACCACTCTGGATGGAAAACTTCAATGATGAACCCAGCCGCCAAGAGCCGGGATACTTCCTCACCAATGGCCTTACGCCTTTCCTCATTGAACCGCCGAAGAAACTGCTTGACCGGCTTAAACTTTGGATCAATATTAAGAGTGTGCTCAGCGAGTTCTCTCGGTACACCCGGCATGTCAGAAGGTTTCCATGCAAAGATGTCCCGGTTCTCACGGATGAGCTCGATGAGCATGCTTTCCTATTTGGGATCCAGATTAGCACTGATACTAAACTGCTTGGATGAGTCGCCTGGAACAAAATCAACAAGCTTAGTATCATCAGTCGACTTAAACTTCATGACTGGCTGATGCTCTATGGTTGGCTTTTTCAAAGACGTCATATCGGCCGGGTTAACATTGTCCTTATAGAACTTCAACTCTTCTGTTGCACAGACCGACTCAGCATAAGCCGCAGCGCCTTCCTCACATTCCAAGGCTACCTTCCGGCTCCCATGCATCGTGATGGTACCCTTGTGACCCGGCATCTTGAGCTGCAAATACACATAACACGGCCGTGCCATGAACTTGGCATAAGCCGGCCGCCCAAACAGAGCATGATACGGGCTTCTGATCTTGACCACCTCAAAGGTCAATATCTCGGCCCTAGAGTCATATTCATCTCCAAAGGCTACCTGCAGCTCGATCTTGCCAACTGCATACGCCCACTTACTAGGCACCACGCCATGGAAAATACTGTTGGACTGCTTAAGGTTTTTATCAGTTAACCCCATGCGACGGAAGGTCTCATAATAGAGGATGTTGATGCTGCTGCCTCCATCCATGAGCACCTTAGTGAATTTATATCCACCAACCTGAGGGACCACCACCAAGGCCAGGTGACCCGGATTGTCAACCCGGGGAGGGTGATCTTCCCTACTCCATAGAATAGGCTGCTCAGACCATCTCAAATAACGAGGAACTGTCGGCTCAACAGCCTTCATAGCCCTCTTATGAAGCTTCTGGTCTCATTTGCACAAACTGGTGGTAAACACATGATATTGTCCACTATTCAGCTGATTTGGATGGCTCTGGAATCCACCCTACTGCTATTGCTGCTGCTGACCACCCTGGCCAGATTGCTGGCTATAACCTCCTTGATTACCTTGAGAATTCTGAAAATTGGAATTTGAACTGCTGCCCGGGCCATGAAAATCGCCGCCACCTGAGCCGCCGCCCTGCCCATTATTACCATCGAACATGTTGAAATTCTTGAAAGCCTTCATGATCGTACAGTCCTTCCACAGATGAGTGGCCGGCTTCTGGTGAGTGCCATGCCGTGGGTCCTGACCTGCCGGACCGGGGAGGTGGTCTCCCCTTACGCCGTTGATTGTTGCCCTGCGCATTAGTGTTAGCCACAAACTCCAAACTACCATCAGCCTTACGTTTATTACCTCCTTGATTTGCCAAGTTATGCTGAGGGCCCTTGCCATTGCCATTCTTCTTTCCCTTCCCTGTCTTTTCATCATCATACTCAGGATCCTTGGTACTATCCGAGTCGGCATACTTGACCAGAGCCGCCATCAGCGTACCCATATCATTACAATCACGCTTGAGCCGCCATAGCTCATCTTCAGAGGCAAAAAACGGCAATTTTTCTCCAACATTAAGACTGCAGAGCCGGCATCCATCTTATCAGACGAATGTATTATGGCTTTAACCCGATGCACCCAATGGGTTGTGGACTCGCCCTCCTCCTGCTTGCAACTAGTCAAATCCACAATTGACATGGGCTGCTTGCATGTATCCTTGAAGTTCTGAACAAACCGGTCTTTTAACTCCGCCCATGAACTGATTGAATTAGGTGGCAGGCTTTTCAACCAAGTGCGGGCGGTCCCATCCAACATCATGGTGAAGTACTTGGCCATCGCAGCATCAATGACCTCCAGTAATTCCATAGCCATCTCGTAACTTTCAATCCATGGCCCGGGCTATAAGTCGGCCGTATAATTGGGCACCTTCCTAGGTCCCTTGAAATCCTTGGGCAAACGCTCATTACATAGAGTCGGCACCAGACAAGGGACACCTCCGGTCCTGGTGGCCACGCCTGCCTCAATAGAAGTCGTCGGATAAGCCGGATAAGGCTGGTAAGCCGTCAGCTGAGCTATCTGCTCAGTCGCCTGCTGAGCCGCCCGCTCAGCCTCTTAACGTATTCTGTCTTGATCCACCAAGTTAAAGGCCCCATTGCACGCCGGGTCATGCCCGCCTGGCTGGTTACGACGCAGGGCGTTGCTTGAAACGGCCGCTGAGTCCATGTGCCTGCTATAAGTCGGGCTCCGGCTTGGACGAGGGCTTGAATGAATCCTATCCCGGCTATATGTGTACGCCTCCTGCTATGCTAAGGCCGTCTGAAGAAGTTCTTTGACCCGGCGGGTTTCAACCGCTGCCGGAGAGTCGCCGTCCATCGAGAGTGCCGCCGCCACGATCATATTCTCCAACGGGTTACAATAATGACTCGGTGGCGTTGGTACATACTGAGGGGAGCAGTATTCATGCGGGGAGGCCCCATCATCCATGGCTGAACCGGCGTCCCAACCCCGGGTGTCGCAACCCGGTCTATCTCCGGCGGGTTACTTCGCCCTCCACCGGGTGTGTGGAAGAGGTTTCGAGGATCATAAACCGAAGGGAGCCGAGACTGAGTCTTCTGGTATCTTCTCCTCATGACCTCATTAGACGCGTTCTGATCTTGCGTGAGCCGAAAAGTATGCGCCTGAATCCGCTGAGCTTAAGCGTCCAGAGCCGCCCGCTCTACGGTTATCTTGACATCTTCTACCGCCAAGTCTTCCTTAGCCTGCACTATATCCAGCTTTAACTGTGCCACTTCCACATCATGTTGAGCTTGATCCGCTGGGTTGACCACGGCGGTTAACAGAGCAGTTATCTTATCTGTGAGATCCATCAACACCTGAGTCGGCGAGCGCGCAGGGCCTCCTGCCCTGGCTGCTGCTGACCTAGAGGTTATGGCTGCCGCAGTTGTGGAGTCTTGGATGGGTTGTGTGCCGGCCATGAAGATTCCGACCCTGCTCGGTGGCTCAAGGAAATTCAGAATACTGCTGCCATCGGAACAGCCCCAAGCCCGCCGTCTTGCAGTTGATACAACGAATCTGTCTTACATGTGGATGACTCACCATCAGAATAGATGGTCGTCTCACTGCCAGATGTAGATCCTTCAGAGAGCCCTCCGTGGATGCATCCCACGAAGGCACGCATCCCACGAAGGCACGTCCTCGACTTCGTCCTTGTCCCTCTTCCTCTTGGCTAATACTTCTTTTCTTGAACCGCACACTTGGCTCTTTCTCTTCATCCAATCCTTGTAGATATTGAAACAAAGGTAGCCATCCATTACAGCGTAGTGGATGTGGTCTATATCTAGTACATTCCACTGCCATGCATGACGATGAAACATGTGTGGAGGTTTCTCCAGTTTATCGTACGAAGGATGAACCATGGCTCCTGCAGGGTCAACATTGAAGGTTAACCATGGGAGGGCAGCAACCGATTCTTCTGGAGGTCAAAGGGGTTTCCTACAACGAGGCATATCCGGCCCAGGACTCTTTCATTGTTCATAAAGTCTACAGTAACGAATTTGACTAAGCCGCTCTTGAGGAAGTTCTTAAAATCCTGGCACTCAACGTCGGCATGGCATATGTGGTAGACCAAACATAAGTCATGCACGCAAACCTAGATCAGGGCGGGCTTCTTCTTCTCTTCCTCCTTTAGATCCTTCTCTCGTCCTAGGACTATGGTGTACTCAACATCTAGCCCAGCGGCCCACTCATCATTTGAGTTTTCGAACGTGCATCTAAAGCGAGCAAGGCATCCTTTCACTGTCGCGGAAGAACAGGTGTAGATGACGTCGAACTCATTGCCAGTGGTGGTTCTAACCTTGTACTCACTGCCGATCATGGAGATTTGGGACGCCATGGATTTGGGAGGAGGGTTAGGATTAGTGGAACTGCCGTAATGTGAAAGGACAGGACGACTAGGAGTGAACTGCCGTAATGTTAAAGGACGTCCAGGGACAAGTAGGAGCGAATTTCCATCGATTTTTCGATTGTAAAAATGCTGAGTGGGGTGTGCGAACGGCAGGGTAGTGGCTTTCCTGGTGGATAAATGGATTCATGCACAGTACTATGGGGGCCCAATTAGATGTTATGTCTACTCGACGCCCAATTAAATGGCTTTCGATATCATGTCAAGCATCGGGAAAATTACAGGTGATACGAAGCTTTCCATTCTCCCATGATACGGGCTTCCAAGAGCCCTTGGATCTGAGATCGAACGGTTGCATGGCGTGATTCTAGACCTATGGGTGAATGTCCTATCCTGGAAATTTTCAGCAACTGAGCATGCGACCGTTCGATCTCAGATCCAAGGGCGGCCAGCAGCCCGTATCATGGTCGCGCCTACCACGACCGTCGCCTCGCTCGCGCGGTCGCGCCCTTGGAGATTTAAAACGGTGCGTTAGGCTATCTGATGTTGGCATGTCATACATAGTCATCACTTAGTCACTCATACTACAACAAGGTTAGCTATAAGGTTGGCTATAAGAGTATTTTTTTTCTTACTTCTCTCTATCTCTTTCTTCGTAGTATTTATTGCATTTGCTAAGGAGTGACCTCTTCCAATGAAATGGTTCTTAGATGAGGTGCTAAGGGCATTAAATGGCTTAGCAATCAAGTCCCCAATGCATAGGTGCTTAGTTTTTTGTTGCTAAGTTTGCTTCATTTAATTGGCTATAGACTCAAAATTATCTTTTCACCTAGGTACACGCGCTTAGCACCGTTTATTCCTTGGGTCACAAAACTAGTCTCTCTCTTCTTAATTAACTTGCCACATCAGACTTTATGCCTATGTGGCATGCTTAGCACCTGTAGTAGCAAGTAAGTACAATAGTGGGCTATAAGCCACCTTTACATGGCATTTTTGCTTATGTGGAGGAAAGAGGCAAGGGAAAAGTGGAGGAGTGGGCTCTCATGCAAGAGCCAGCCTCTACATGGTGGACCATTGGGAGATGCACCTGTATGGAGGTGGTTAGGAATCGGGAGACTCGCGCCGGTCGTAGCGCCACAGTTAAAATGATAATGGCAAGTCAAATCATGGGGCCCCCACTTGTCCAACAGTAACTCACTGTCAAATCACACAGTCCTATGTGTGCAGCAGCCTACTCCCTCATCTTCTGGCATCTCCGTCGAACCGACTAGGCGGAACTGACCCGCCTACCACGCAGGAAAATCCCCACCCTCGACTTTAAATGGTACAGTATACTAATTTTGTATCCATGGATTGCTCCATGGAGCAAAGCCTTAAGAAAATAGCGGTACACATGTACGGAGTATACAGCACGCCCGTCGCGTTCCCATTGCACCCCAGATGGTTGGTCGGTCTCGCACGCCGCTCTCCGAATGGAACGCGCGTCATATTGCATTTGCACACACATGTGGGACCGCAATTGAGAACCGACCATAGGCACACTCCCCGGCCCCACAAGTCGGAGTGAGTTAATAGAAGAGAGAGACAAGAGATAATACTAGAGAAGTGTTGTACATACGTTGGTGCCTGGATGATCCCTGCAAGACACGAAAGACCAGTTCATCCATGCATGTGACCAGACTCCAGTAGACACACCTAGATTGGCTATCGTCTACATATCTTGCAGGATGTGTTGTACAGGGTTGTAGTTCTGGTGAGAAATCTAAAAAAAGGTTTCTTGTCATCTCGCAAAATTAGGTGTCATGTGCTTCGGATCACTGCGAGGGTTAAACAGCGACAACTGAGTTGGGCTAATCATTGTGGGCACAGGCACGAAGACTACTCGGCTGCCATCTAGGTCATGATGGCTATGTTAATTAGGACATCTATCGATGGACCCCTTTTCTATGAGTTTATCTTTAATTTGAGCTTTGATCCTCGTCTAGTTTGTCCGTCGGGATTCATGTTGTCTCCTTTGGGTAGTGAGGTTATGATTTCTTGTCATGTGGCATTTTTTCGTGTTATATGTTATAATCCGGTGCTTCAGATCAAAATGTGACAACTGCCGCTCTGAGGCACGTGCATGAAGACTTCTCGACAGTCATTGACAAGGTCAAGCTGGCTCTGGTAGACAAAAGAAAACTAGTACTCCACTATATAGGCAGGAGCCTCCACGCTTGCTTGCTAGTGTTGCTCTCTTCACACTGTCTCGTCCTCTCCAGATCTAAACACGATAGCGGTGGACACACACACTCTCTCTCTGCTCACCGCTGGTCACAGATCCAGCCGAATCCTCTCCACCGGGAAGGTGAGAAGGTGAAGCGTTCACGTAGTTGTCCTCGGTGATGGCTCTTACCCACTACGGCGTGTCCCGATTAGCGTGCCTTGCCGTTCTCTCCCAAGCACCGCTGGCTAGGGAGGGCCTCCGACCCCTTCTTCCTTGTTGCCGTAGTGTGGGCACATCCGGCCTCCCGCCGCCCACCTAGCGACATCCTGGCGACCCTCAGGTATAACTTCCTTAGAAACCGGCCTTGCTCTACTTCCCGAGCTCCTGACGTCGCTGCATTTGTATCTTTTACTATTTCTCAGCCCCCTCGTAGATAGGATCGATCGGCTGTTCGAAAACCACCTAATTTTTACTGTCAAGAGGTAAAACTAGTTCATGCACTCGAATCTAGTACTACTTGGTTCAAACAAGTAAGAAAGGGGGTGGGGGTGGGGGAAGATTTGTTACCTTGAATCTAGGACTTGGTCGGAAAGAGGAAATAATGGGGGCGAAAAGTAGCAGAGACTGGCTATCCAACTGGTCTCTAGGTCTAATAGGGAAATAAAGGGAAACGCAGTACAAACTCAATATAAACCCGATCTATTGGTTGAAAAAGGAAAGAAAGTGGGGACTAGGGGACAAGTCAACAGAGTAAGTCCAGCACTAGATTTGCTAGCCTCACACAGTATAAGGTGGATATACCGAACAAAAATGGGACCAACCCAGATATCATGTTCTGATGTTTGTTGCCCCGGGCCACTCTTATGTAATGCCACTGGTAAAATGTAGCAATCGCACTGTTAAAAGTAAGGACACGTTAAACCATGTTGTTTTCAATGAATGCCTCCAGTAATATGAATCAATGGCACTTTTTTCATGTCCTGCTAAATTTCTCATTAAGATAAGTTGTTTCTTTTCGTTAGAAATGCAACTGTCCTGGTCCGCCTACTCTCCCTTGCCCAAATACTGACTCTGTAGCAGTTGTTAATGTAATGTTGCTGGTAAAATGAGGCAATGGCACCATTAAAGTAATGTCATATTTAACGGTTGTCATAGTTAATCCTAATGGCCCACACTAATATCTAGCAATGCTGCTGCTTTAGAAATTGCTACTGTCCTTCTAGGATTGCCATTCAGGTAAGTAACATGCTTCTTTTCATTTGATGCATGTTTCATCACTTGTTAGTCACCCTCCTTTCCACCTTTTTTGTGCAAACAGAGATATACATTTCACACTTGATCTTAGTTGAACTGCACAAATGATATCCAAATTATAGTTGAACATTCCAGGAGCTTCACGACCAACCTTGATGTTGCTCAATTTATTGCAACTAATGAACAAGAAGCTTGTGGGTTTCATTTGCTGATGGAAATGGAACCGGGGTTGGAGCCCTTTTCTTAAAAAAAAGAAGTTGCTAGCTCATGGGACATTGCTTCATTTTAGGTGAACTGCACCAAAAGGTCCCATGAATTGAATCATCCATGTTGGTGACTGGTGGCATCCCTTCTACGATGGCGTTGACTGCAGATATGGTTCCCATCATGAGGTATGTTCCTTTTTGGTCTGACCGTTTGCCAAAGATCCTGCATGTTGATCCTGCTCTTGTGCTACTTTTTTGGCACTGCCATGATAAAGCAGTAATGTTATTATTTTGCACCTTAATCTAGTGGCACTATTAATTTGAGGCAATGTTTTGGCACCGCTAGTGCCACTGTTTTTTTTTATATGTTGAAAGAGGGGGTTCCCTCCGATTTCATTAAAGAAATCCAACCATAGAGAACCATTATCCGACAACATCTCGGTGTAAACGGGCAGTTATGCAACTACTACTAGAACGGACTGAGTACTAGCAGGAGACAAGTTCGCCACATAAGCTAGGCAGGTAGGGAGACGCAGCACCAGCTCAACCAAGCTTGGATTATGTCGTGCAATTGTCACGGCAGTTGTCCTAGTGAAAGGACTTAGTCGTGGAGCCATTGCAACTAGGAAGCTTAAAGGGGTTAATCGGGACAAAGGACATGAGGTTTATACTGGTTCGGCCCCTTACGGGGAAGGTAAAAGCCTATGATCCAGTTTTGAGTGGGATTACTTATGTCTCGATAACCAGGGAGCGAATCGCTCGACCTAGCTCTCGAGTTGATGTTACTTGCCCTGAACCGCCGTCGGGTCGTCCCTTTATATACAAAGGTCGACGCCCAGCGACTTACAGAGTCCCGACCGGCTCATAAACAGTGTACGGCTCGGTCTCTTAACTATTCTTGCCTTACAATACAAGTCACGCACATATGGCGGTTTATCACTACGGGCCTTAAGTCGCCTCTGGGCTTTGGGCCCTTAACTGAGCCGCCATCTCTATCCTTGGTCTTGGGCTTCAAGAATATTTGTAAGTATAACCCGGCCCCTCCTGGGTGGGTCATACCAATAGTTATATCCCCAACAGATTACAACCCAAATGCTACCACAGAAACATCAGGGGGAAGATATAGACTGAAAGAGTCAGCTTCAGCATCCGAGTCTAAGCACCCCCAGACTTCATCCTTGCGACGCACAGTACACCTTGTTTGCCACCTGCTTGACCCTAGTGTCACTGATAAAATGAAGTAATAACACAGTTAAAATAGAGCGAGTGTCCTCTCTATCATTTCATTTCCAATGTAGATAAAAAAGTGCTTCTCTTTGTTAATGTATGTTTCATCAACTAGTCCCATTGTTAATGTTTAAGCATTTCTACAAACTAGGGTGCTTAATTTTAGTTGATCTGCACAAAAATACAGATTTGAATGTCTCAAGGCCCCTCCTTGTACTACCGTTGTACACTGATGTTCATCACTGGAAGAAGGTGTATCGGGGGGAGACTTGGGACGATTTCCAGTATGAGGCGTACCGTATGAGGCATCCCAGGGCCCATCTCGCTCTCGCAGCATGGCATACTATGATACTATCTCAATATTTTCTTCTATTTATTAGTGTATGTTTCATCAACTAGTGCCACTATAATGTAATCACGCTTTTTCATTATCTATGCAAACATGGTTATTCAGTTGCATTTTCGTGGAACTACAGAAATGTACGGATGGAACCGACATATATGCAGAGTGCGAGGTCTGCCAAGTAAAAATTACTGACACCAACAATGTCCATGCATGCATTGGCATCCACCACCACGAGTGGGATGTGTGGCGCTCTCTGTGGACGGATCTTTCTCGACAGCAAATCCTCTAACCAAATACTAGTAGCTTATCTTGGCAGTTTCCTAGGGAGTACTCTTTTCTGAAAGTAGCACCAATTTATTTTTATTTACATGTACACAGTGTCACAACTTTGACCCAAAGGTCTAGAGCTATTTTAGGGTGATTGGCATAGTACTCAGAGACTTATTGTAAGCACGATTTCCATTAGCTGTCACACTGATTGTAAGCATGAGTAGATGGAAGATTAGGTTAGTACGAAGCTTACTTTAAACCCTACCGTTGCCGTTGAAATGAGGCGACCATCAAGGGAACTGTGAAGAATGGCGGGGAAGCAACATCGTGCCATCCGGCCTCCTCTTGCGGTGGGAGAACGAATACTCCTGTGGCTCCGACTGGCTCTGCACCATCACGAACGGCACACCTTAGTCGATCGATTCGTTATCCTCTAGGTGCTCGACCTTCGACCTGTACGCCCACCACCTCCGCCTAACTTTCGCCTTGGGCGAATCTGTCTGCTCCATCACCCAGAGGAGATAGTCGATGAACTTGAAGGACTACGGCGTGACTTCCGCCGAGGAGTACATCGCCGCCGTCTCGCTCTTTCTCATACATTGCCACATGGCCCTTAGCGTCCTCCAAATCTCCCACTCATTGTGAAACCAAGTAAGGATCTCCTTCAACCTGGCTAACTTTGCCTGGTCATCGCCGGTGATCTGCTTGATTCGCTGCTGCATCCTCTCCATAGATGTCCTTTTGAGTGGTCTAGTGCTAGCTTTGGAAGATGGGAGGAGAGATGGTGGTCTTGCAATAGAGAAGAGGGAGAGGCGAAACGGTGGTTTTGGAATGGAGATGATGGAGAGGAGAGGGGGTGGTTTTGCAATGGAGAAGAGGGAGAGACGAGACAGTGGTTTTGGAATGGAGATGATGCATAGGAGAGGAGGTGGTTTTGCAATGGAGAAGAGGGAGAGGCGAGACAGTGGTTTTGGAATGGAGATGATGGATAGGAGAGGAGGTGGTTTTGTAATGGGGAAGAGGGACACAAGGGTCCGGCAGCGATTTAGGATTGGATGAGAGGGCCGGTGTCGGTGTCAAAACCGGCGGATCTCTGGTAGGGGGTCCCGATCTGTGTGTCTAAGGTGGATGGTAACAGGAGGCAAGGGACACAATGTTTTACCCAGGTTAGGGCCCTCTCCATGGAGGTAAAACCCTACTTCCTGCTTGATTGATATTGATGATATGAGTAGTACAAGAGTTGATCTACCATGAGATCGTAGAGGCTAAACCCTAGAAGCTAGCCTATGATGATTATGATTCTGTCTCTAAGGACTAAACTCTCTGGTTTATATAGACACCGGAGAGGCTAGGGTTTACATGGAGTCGGTTACAAAGAAGGAAATATAATATCCGGATCGCCAAGCTTGTCTTCCATGCAAAGGAGAGTCCCATCCGGACACGGGAGGGAGTATTGAGTCTTGAGTCTTGCATCTTCATGCTCCAATAGTCCAGACAAAGTATATAGTCCGGCTGTCCGGATACCTCCTAATCCAGGACTCCCCGGTAGCCCCTGAACCAGGCTTCAATGACGATGAGTCCGGCGCGCAGTTTGTCTTCGGCATTGCAAGGTGGGTTCCATCTTTGAATACTCCAAATTAATTATCAAACACTTAAACCGTGTCCGGATCTGCAAGATGATCTTCACATACCACCGAGAATGATATTTCACAAATGTAATCTGCTGACAACTTTAGACAACATGACATGACACTACGGTCGGGTCATTATTCGAATCATTTTCCCACAACCAGCCATAGCGCATATTGTGAGGCGGTTTCCTCGGCACGTCTTGTCAAAGCAGAGATCATGTCCTCTTATCATGGGATTCCCATCAATACGGGTATGGGTAACCCAACCGCACCATCAGTCGTGGCGCTTGGGAAATAAGCGACCCTCAACGGGCAAGTGGGGAGGCGCACCGCTTTCGTCACCTCTATAAAGCGATAAGGGTTCCCCATTTTCACCCACGCCTTCTCCCTCCTTTGCTTATCCATCCTTGCCTCCTCGGGCTCCAACGCCCTAGTCCATGCCTTCTCCGCACAGCCAAACATGTCCGGAGCAGGAGGCAAGTGGGTGGCCTCCACCGTGAAGGAGGAGCATATTGCGAAGCTCTGAGCGGCCGGATACTTGGCCGCAGACATCGCGCACCGGCTACCGGACGAAGGGCAGATCATTCCAACTCTGGAACCCCATGAGAGGGTCATGTTTCTCGCCCACTTCATCCGTGGACTGGGATTTCCACTTCATCCCTTCGTCCGCGGGATCATGTTCTACTACGGGCTAGATTTCCATGATCTAGCCCCAAATTTCGTCCTCAACATCTCGGCGTTTATCGTCGTGTGCGAGGCCTTCCTCCGCATCAAGCCTCACTTCGGCTTGTGGCTACGAATCTTCTGCGTGAAGCCAAAGATCGTGAGCGGCCAGCAAGCGGAGTACGGAGGTGCCATGGTGGGCAAGATGTCCAACGTCACCTGGCTTGACAGCTCCTTCACGGAGACCATGAAAGGGTGGCAATCGGGGTGGTTCTACATCACCGAGCCGCGCGACGCCAACTGGGCGGCGGCCCCAGAATTCCGATCCGGAATCCCCATGCGGCTCACCTCCTGGGAAAAGAAGGGCCTGGCCTGGGGCGAGCCAGCGGAGCTGACCGGACTTCAGAACTGCATCAGGAATATGAAGGACAAGAAAATCAAGCTTGTCAACGTGGTCCAAGTCATGCTTGTCCGCCGGATTCTTTCGTGCCAAAGGAGGGTATTTAATCTGTGGGAGTTCGTCCCGGCCGAACACCAGGCGCTTCAAAAGCTCTACGGCATGACACACAAAGGCACATGGAAGGCGCTATTCAAGGCCTCCGAAATACCTCCTCCCACATCCGAGGACCGCGGACTTCACGCCGCGCGGCTCCCCCGTCCGGTGAGTTTTCTGGCTACCACCGGATGCAGTTTTTCCCAATGTACTCATGGGGGAATCTTAAGTCATTGTGTGTGTTTGATCAGGAGTATGTGGAGACGGCGGAGCGGATCGACTGTCCGGCTCCACTGCCAGAAGGTCCAGTAGATGCTCTCCTGGCGGAGATGCTAGTCCCCGCACCCTACAAGGCGCCAGAAAAGAAGGCCGAAAAGAAGGCCCCGGGGACCAGGAAGGGTCTCCGGCATAAGGTTGCCTCATTCGAAGACGATGAGGAACACTCCTCCCCCGAAGGGGAGGAGGAAGAGGAAAGGGCCGCCCCATCCGGAGAGGACGAGGGGCCTAAGAAGGCGGCCCAGGGGACCGGGAAGGGTCCCCGGCGCAAGGCCGTCATACCCTCGTCGTTCGAAGACAACGAGGCCGATTCCTCCCGTGGAGGTGGAGGAAACACGAAGAAACTCTTCCTCCCCACACTGGGGAGGAGAAGAAGAGGAAGGCCCCCCGGAGGGGGAGGCTAGGACGCCCAAGAAGGGAAAGGCGTCCCTTGTGGATTACTCCACCATGGCCGCCTATAGCGAGGAGGAGTGGCTGCCCAGGGGGAAGCCCCTAGTGAGATCGTAAGTACCCGCACTCTGTTATACTTTAGTGCGACTTTGCTTCATAGTTTGTTATAACGTCGAACACATATATGCAGTCCGGCCAGGGTCCATCCCGAGGTATCATCTTCGGATGGGTCCTTGAGTGATTCAGCGATGAACTCGCTCCCGACGGCCACTACTCCTCGGCCTGCGGATGACACGGAGGTGTTGTCCCAAAGGCTCCCAGAGCAAGGGGAGGTGACTCTGGAGACGCCCCAAGGCGAAATTCCAGACGCCGGGCACACGGGGTATAAGATCCCCGTAGATTGTGCCGACGAGAGCCGCAGCAAGCCGGGCTCTTAGCCGGATACTATGCCAGAACCTCCAATGGTTCCGGATTCGGGCAGGCGGGCCCTTGCTAGGGAGGGCGAGCCGTCCGTACCGATGGCTTCTGTTACACCTGAGGCGTCGGATAGTCTGCTGGAAGCGCTTCGCGGCGCTTCCATGGATGAAGAGCATCATACTCTTATGAGTGCGGTGATTCAGAAGGTTCTGTCCGCCAAGAGCGGACTAACTGAAGCCTGCACCAGCCTCCTGACGGGTTTTGAGGTAAGTAATCAAAAATGTGTGAAATTATCACCCGATAGGTAGTAGCCCCTGATACTCTGTTTGGTGTTCGGAACAAAAAGCCAAACGGAGGGTCAATTATAATCCGCAGGAGTCTAATAGTAGGTGTGCATGTGAATAAGCAGGCGGTGCTGCTTGCCGCTGCTGCCCGCACGGCCGAGGTCGCTGGACTTAAACGGGACCTGGAGCAGGCACAGGGAGAGCTCGGCCTCACGAAGAGGCAGCTTAAAGAGAACAAAGGTGAGTGATACCCCGTTCACATATCATAAAGAATAGACAAAATTGGTGATTCTAACGACAAAGCGTCGTGACTTTGTAATAGGGGCCACAACCGAAGTGGTATCCCTGAAGAAAGTGTTGTCCGAGGCTGAAGACAAGGCGGCCATGGAGCGCAAAGAGCGGGAAAAGCAAGATGCTAGAGTGGGCGAGGTACAGCAAGAGCTCTAGGAGCTCGGCAAGAAGTTCGAGTCCCTGGAGCATGATCTCAAGATGAAAGAGTCTGAGCTTGCGAAGGCCCTTGCGAGTATGAAAGACGCCAAGGCCGAAGCCGAAAAGGCACATCAGGAAATCCAGGCGGCCAAGAAGATAGCGGCGGGTAAGACATTCTTTATGCAAAGCAAGCATGTGGAGGAGGCGTTTCTCTTACTTACCCGAATTCGGAGCTCTCCAGGGGCATTCGCAGATCTGCCATGCAGTGTATCAGATGCCGCGGAGTTCTACTGTGCCGAGGAGGGGAGCTCGACGGAGAAGCTGTTCTGGTCCCAATATGCTGGAGTCGAACACTCGATGCCTCTGAGTGACCAATTGAAGCAATTGGTTGAACTCCACAGGGCGGCCGAAGTGGCTATGAAAGATTTCATAGTCTGGATGTGGCCTGGTGAGCCCTTGCCTGCCAGCTACTTCGGCCTAATAAAGCGGATGGTAAACGCCTGTCCGCGGCTTGAGGTGATCAAGCAATCCGTTTGCATTGAGGGTGTCCACCGGGCTTTTGCCCGTGCGAAGGTGCATTGGGGCAAGCTGGATGTGGAGAAGCTGGTGAAGGACGGGCCGCCGGAGGGCAAGGCGCATCGGTGTCCTGAAAAATATTATGATGGTGTTATGAAAGGCGCTTGTCTCATGGCCGATGAATGTACCAAGGACACAATCCTTGAGTAAATGTACTTTTGCCGTTTGTTGTAATATAAAGACGAAGTTACTTGCGCTATATAGCGCTTTTTGATTTAAAATATTACCTTCCATGCGGTTGTTTATAAAATTCTGAAAGTAGGCCAGTCGTTGGCTTCCGCCCCCACATAACTAGTACCGGGGTGTTCCTGGAAAAACCTAGACACTCTTTATCCAAATTTTTGGTCCCTGAAGGAGGTGTTTGGCTCAGCGAACAAGGCAATCGAACTATGCGGCTTTATAACTTTCACTTAGCCATAGAAGTCTACAATTTTAAGCCCCTAGAATTTAGAAAGCCGAATTGGGGCACTATATACGCCTAAATCGGACGAAGCCAATTCCTCGCCTAAAGCGGCAAAAATCTTTAAGGATTTTAAGACCTCTCGAACACCGACCAGCTCTCGCCGCATCATGCTGGTCAGTTTTCAGATTTCTCTACTGAGGTGCTCGTCCGGAAGAACCGGTACACAATCGCAGTAGTTCTCCCTGCTACCTTAGCCAATATAACAGAACGTAAGGTACCAAAACAAGGGAGCCGAGCAAACCCAACTATTGACCCAAGACATGATTCAGAGCTGATGCATATAATGCTATAAGTTCGGGGTGCCGCACTGTTTAAAGTTTTCGGACTTGTCTTGTCGTATTGTGGGGCGCCATAAGAAGCCCCTGGCAAACTGAACATACCAAGGTGTACGGATGCAATATTAAATAAACATTTATAGGAAAAATGTGCAAATAGGAATAATAAGTTGACGCTATATTTTATCTCCCATTGATGAATAATACGTTTAAGCGTATATTTACAATGAATGCGTTTAAGCAGAAGTAAATAGGACTATTTAACATGTTCTATCCAAGGGCGGGCTGCATGTAGGTATATAAAACAGGTATAATGATCGTGAACAGATTCCACCTGGGTATTTCCTTTGTGCGCAAAGCCTGTTGCCTCCTTGGTTTTCTCTCCTGTGTAAGTCCGACAATCCGGCTCTTCTGAAGTGGCTGCCCGAAAGCAGTGTCCTACAAGTTAAAGGGGGGTTATTAAGGTATGTTGCGGTTATACCACACTGTTGACTGAGTCACTATTGCGCCTCCGCCTATGCCCATGGTATTTTGAGTGCGTAATTGTGTACGCCGGCACGAATGCTGCTTTGATGGGGCTTGAGCGGAGTCCGGACTGCTAATCGCACTCTTGGCGTGCCTGGCGATCCTGTTGCGGGGTGCTCCGGACTCGCTTGACGGTGTTCGGGGTTGTTGTCACCAGATTGGTGGTTTGCCAGAGAAGGCTGCATTATACTTCTGCTGCGAGGGCTGCAGTATGCTCTTATGTACGGAGAGAGCGGTCCATGTTCCCGTTGACTATTATGACCCCACGAGGTCCTGGCATCTTGAGCTTGAGGTATGCGTAGTGTGGTACCGCATTGAATCGAGCGAATGTGGTTCGTCCAAGCAGTGCGTGATAACCACTGCGGAAAGGGACGATATCGAAGATTAACTCCTCGCTTCGGAAGTTATCCGGAGATCCGAAGACCACTTCCAATGTTATGGAGCCCGTGCAACGGGCCCCTACTCCTGGAATTACACCTTTGAAGGTGGTTTTTGTGGGCTTGATCCTCGAAGGGTCGATGCCCATTTTGCGCACTGTGTCCTGATAAAGCAGGTTCAGGCTGCTGCCGCCATCCATAAGGACTCGCGTGAGGTGGAATCCGTCGATGATTGGGTCTAGGACCAATGTGGCTGAACCGCCATGATGGATGCTGGTAGGGTGATCCCTACGATCGAAGGTGATCGGACAGGCTGACCATGGGTTGAATTTTGGGGCGACTGGCTCCATCGCATAGACATCCCGTAGTGCTTGCTTCCGTTCCTGTTTTGGAATATGGGTGGCGTAGATCATGTTGACCGTTTTCACCTGGGGAGGAAATTTCGTCTGTCCTCCTGTGTTCGGACGCCGGGGCTCCTCGTCACCGTCGCTGTGCAGCCCCTTGTCCTTGTTTTCAGCCTTTATTTTACCGGCCTGTTTGAACACCCAGTAGTCTCTGTTAGTGTGGTTTGCTGGCTTATCCGGGGTGCCATGAATTTGGCGTGAGCGTTCAAGTATGTGGTCCAGACTGGATGGTCCCTGATTGTTTCTTTTGAACGGCTTTTTCCGCTGACCGGATTTCGAGCCACTGAATTCGGTGTTGACTGCTGTGTCTTCAATGTTATCGTCGTTGTTTCGTCGCTTATGTCTGTTGCGCCGTGGCTTGTCATTATTGTCACGGACATCCGAGGTGCCAGAATGTGGCGTGGTGCTACTGCGAGCCAACCAGCTGTCCTCGCCCGTGCAAAAGTGGGTCATGAGTGTCGTTAGGGCCGCCATGGACTTGGGTTTTTCCTGGCCGAGGTGTCGGGCAACCCACTCATCACGGATATTATGCTTAAAGGCCGCCAGGGCTTTGGTGTCCGGAGAGTCGACAATTTGGTTCTTTTTGGTTAGGAACCGAGTCCAGAATTTCCTGGCTGACTCTCCGGGCTGTTGGGTAATGTGGCCCAAGTCATCGGCGTCCGGTGGTCGCACGTATGTGGCCCGGAAGTTGTCGAGGAACGCGTCTTCCAGGTTTTCCCAACTGCCAATGGAATTTGTCAGCATGCTATTTAGCCAGTGCCGGGCAGGTCCTTTGAGCTTAAGGGGAAGATATTTGATGGCGTGTAGATCGTCTCCGCGGGCCATGTGAATGTGGAGAAGGAAATCTTCGATCCATACTGCGGGGTCTGTTGTGCCATCGTATGATTCGATGCTTACGGGTTTGAACCCTTCTGGGACTTCATGATCCATCACTTCATCAGTGAAGCAGAGGGGGTGGGCGGCGCCTCTATGCCGGGCTATGTGGTTACGTAATTCGAATGATTCTGGTTGGTTGTATTCGGCCCGGCCGGACTTGTTGGTAGTGTATCTGGCGTGACGATCATCATCACGTGTTGGGGCGCGCCCCCGCGATCCATAGATCGATCTTGGGTGTCCTGCCTCATTTTCTAGTATATCTTGCAGGTCCTGCCTATTGCCCCGGGCCGTAGTGTATTGGCGTGGGGGTGCGGGCTGGTATTCGGGCTGATATGTCGTTTTATCCTAGCCACGAGGTGGCCGGTCAGCCGTGTGGCGTTCGAGTCCGTATTCCTCAGCTGCCAGGACTTCAGTCCATCTGTTTGTGAGCAGGTCTTGATCAACTTGGGGCTGTTGCTGCTTATTTTTCAGGCTCCTCGTAGTGGCCATAAGCCGGTGCTTGAAGCACTCCTGCTCCACGGGGTCCTCAGGCACGCTGAACTCGTCGTCGTCGAGGCTAATCTTGTCTCCGGAGGGGGGCATGTGTGTTGTCCTCCTCCGGATATCCGTCTGTTGCCTGTTCGTCTGGGCTGACCTGCCCGTCTTCCTGCTCGGCCTGCTCGAAGGCAGGCTGATCGGGGTTGTATTCATCTTCGGCACCATCCAGATTGTTTTCATCTCCTGTGCCGGTATTGCTGTGGCGGGGCTTGGAGCGGCGCCGACGACGCCCATGCTTTTCTTTATTCCCTGAGGGGTTATTCTCCATTGCCTCATCACCATTGGTTTCCTTCGGAGTGTCCACCATATATATATCATATGAGGAGGTAGTTGTCCACCGCCCCATGAGCGGTGGTTCCTGTTCTTCTCCTGCATCGTCGTCCATACTGTTGATGTCTTCGGAGTCGAAGTCAAGCACGTCGGTTAAATCATCGACTGTGGCAATGAAGTGGGTGGTGGGTGGGCAACGAATTCCTTCATCGCCTCCTTCCCACTCGAGCCGTACATAGTTCGGCCGAGAGTCTCCTGACAAAGAGAGGGGCTTTAAAGAGTTCAGCATGTTGCCAAAGGGCGAGTGCTGGAAGATATCCGCAGCGGTGAACTCCATTACCGGAGCCCAACCAGATTCGGCGGGCTTGGAGGCGCGTGGACTGGAACCTACAACCGGATACGAGTCCGGGTGAGGGAGTCCTGGACTAGGGGGTGTCCGGATGGCCGAACTATCATCATCGGCCGGACTCCAAGACTATGAAGATACAAGATTGAAGACTTCGTCCCGTGTCCGGATGGGACTTTCCTTGGCGTGGAAGGCAAGCTTGGCGATACGGATATGTAGATCTCCTACCATTGTAACCGACTCTGTGTAACCCTAGCCCTCTCCAGTGTCTATATAAACCGGATGGCTTTAGTCCGTAGGACGAACAACAATCATACCATAGGCTAGCTTCTAGGGTTTACCCTCCTTGATCTCGTGGTAGATCTACTCTTGTAACACACATCATCAATATTAATCAAGCAGGACATAGGGTTTTACCTCCATCAAGAGGGCCCGAACCTGGGTAAAACATCGTGCCCCTTGTCTCCTGTTACCATCTGCCTAGACGCACAGTTCGGGACCCCCTACCCGAGATCCGCCGGTTTTGACACCGACACCGGGGGTCCGGTGTCACAGGCTTCCTTGGGGGTGAAGTCTGCGTTCGGCTCTACCACCGATGAGTGTGCGGCCTCTGGGGCGGGGTCCATCCACCCGTCCTTGGGCGACGCAATCTGCTCCAGATTTAGGTCCGGAGTCCTGCAGGGGCGATATCCCGAGCATTGTCCGACAGCAGGTCTAAGCCGTGCTCGTCATGACTGTCCGGCGCTCCTGGCACAGGCCTGAATTCGTTGAAGATCAAGTCTCCGTGGATATCGGCCATGTAGTTCAAGTTTCCGAACCTGACCTGGTGGCCAGGGGCGTAGCTGTCGATCTGCTCCAGGTATCCAAGCGAATTGGCCCGCGATACGAAGCCGCCGAACACGAAGATCTATCCGGGGATAAAATTCTCACCCTGGACCGCATTGTTGTTGATGATTGAAGGAGCCATCAAGCCTCGCAGCGACGACACAGAGGAACTCTCAATGAAAGCACCAATGTCGGTGTCAAAACCGGCGGATCTCGGGTAGGCGGTCCCGATCTGTGCGTCTAAGGCTAATGGTAACAGGAGGCAAGGGACACGATGTTTTACCCAAGTTCAGGCCCTCTCGATGGAGGTAAAACCCTACTTCCTGCTTGATTGATATTGATGATATGAGTGTTACAAGAGTTGATCTACCACGAGATCGTAGAGGCTAAACCCTAGAAGCTAGCCTATGATGATTATGATTGTCCCTCTAAGGACTAAACTCTCTGGCTTATATAGACACGGAGAGGGCTAGGGTTTACATGGAGTCGGTTACAAAGAAGGAAATATAATATCCGGATCGCCAAGCTTGTCTTCCACACAAAGGACAGTCCCATCCGGACATAGGACGAAGTCTTGACTCTTGTATCTTCACGGTCCAACAGTCCGGCCAAAGTATATAGTTCGGCTGTCCGGATACCCCCTAATCCAGAACTCCCTCAGTGGTCTTGCAATGGAGAAGAGGGAGAGGCGAGACGGTGGTTTTGGAATGGAGATGATGGAGAGGAGAGGAGGTAGTTTTGCAATGGAGAAGAGGGAGAGGCGAGATGGTGGTTTTGGAATGGAGATGATGGAGAGGAGAGGAGGTGGTTTTGCAATGGAGAAGAGGGAGAGGAGCATGCAAAAGCGATTTAGGATTGGATGAGAGGGCCGGCGCGCTGTGACTGGATCAAAATCAAAATCAATTTACCCTTCAATTAAGAAAGCGACCCCACATTAACTAGTCTCCCTTTTATTCTGGGTCATAATTGACCATGATTTTCGCAAATAAAATTTATATTATACATTGCAAAAATAATATAATTTGAAAGTACATTCAGATACGAACCAAACGATACAATTTTTGGTGACATGCATTCATATTTTGCTTGTCAAATACAGTATGTGGTCAAACTTTGACCCAAAATACGCAAAACAAAAAATACTTCCAAGACCAGCGCCGCTCTTCCGCTCTTCTCCTCTTAAACCACCGCCGCTCCTCTCCTGTTCCAGTCTAAATCCAGCGCCGCTCCTCTCCTCTTCCATTTAAAAACCATCGCCCCTCCTCTCCTGTTCCAATCAAAAACCAGCGTCGCTCCTCTCCCGTTCTAATCCAAAACTAGCACTGCTTTTCTCTTCTTCCATTCAAAAACCACCGCCGGCGAGTGAAGGTGTTGTGGAGAAGTAGATCGATGGAGGAGTACAACCGATACCTGAGGATCGCAGACGGCGACCCTGTGAAGCTAGCTAGGATGTTGGAGATACAGTCTTGGTTTGACAACAAGGACCAACTAGCGGCGACGGTGACATCCATGGCCAAATATCTGCAACAGAGTGAAAAGGCGGCAATACTGCCGGAGGGAGTCATGCGGGAGTACATAGAGCTGCTCCTTTGGGCCAAGGAGCAAACAGATTCACCGAATCCGATCATGAGGGAGCGGTGGTGGGAGTATTGATCCCAGATGGAGCATCCACCAGAGATTGAAGAATCGAGCATCTACAGGGTGCCGTTTGTGAGGGTGTCATGCCAGAGCGAGCCGGTGGAGTCTTCGTCAACCGAACCCAACTGCAAGAGGAGAAAAGTAGTTGGCCCGATGACGCTTCCCCGCCATCCTCTCCCTCGCCGTTCACATCGTCTCACGGGGTGGCTTCTGCCGCCGAGGAATAGGAGGGGACTGCCCCCCCAGCCCAATAGTCGGGCAGGTTGTGAATTGTCAGGAGGAGCTTAGGGTTGTCAGTATTTGCAGGTTGTGAATTGTGTTTTGTGTTGTGTATTTTGAGAGTACTTTCAGATATGAATGTCTTTTGAATTTCAGATTTGCAGTATTGAGCATATGAAGTATTTTTATGAAATCTAGAGATCTATTTTTAGCACTTAAAAATGTAGTTTCATAGGAGTACAAAAGTGCAGACAATGTGATTCTCAGAGAAGAAACTGCAAGTTTCAGTTTCAGATAAGAAACCGCAAGTTCAATTTTAGATAAGAAACTGCAACTTTCAGAGGCAGAGCATTTATATTAACACGGCCTTTTCAAACAGGGTTAACATGATGTTGGAAGTTTTATTCATGGTCGAAAATGGAACTACCAGCCAGTTAACATCATGCTGATCAACATTCATGCATAGCACATCTTCATATGATGCATAGTAAAAAAGATATGCTATTTTCAAAATGCCCACACAATGTCAAGTGTGCAAAACACAGAGAAAACGAGGGACGAAGTTTTGGCAAGTGTTGGACGTGGTGGCCGCATGGACACTACATTATTTGTTCACCCAGCCCAGCTAATGGACTGTAATTCAAAAAAGAAGATCAAATTGACTGTAAATTCTACCCCGCAAAAAAGACTGTAAATTCTGAAAAAATGGGTTGAATACGTGCCACATTTTTGGAGGCTGGAATATGGGCCAATAGGCCGAAGCCTACACAAGTCATTGTCAACTTAGTCAACAAATGATTCTAACATCGTTAGCCGTTGGATTTACATCCAATGACTGGCATCATCTTCAATCTCTCGTCTTCTTCCTCCAGCGCCGCCGGGACCACCTCCCGCCTCCTGCTGCTAGCAGCTCTGCTTAGCACGCTTCGCTGTGAAGCGCTACTCCACCATTGGCCAGGCCATCCCTCCACCCCTCCACACCTCATGTTCTTCTCCACCGACTACCGAACCACACTGCACCAGAACCAGTTAACCCTTGTACACCTCTCCGTCTGTGAATCTACTCCCGTGTCTTCCCATCTCTGGCTCATTGTTGTCCGGGGCCTCGTCGTTGTCCACCACCTTGGATGCGCTCGGCGTGGAGTGGTCAACATGGTCAACGAACGACACCATCGATGGTAGACTGTGTGTGGAGAGGCTGACAGCTGGGTCCACTGCCCCACGCAAGGAAATGCCACCTTATTACGTGCAAAATAATGATTCCTCCACCTGATAGCTGGGACCCACCGGAAGGGCCTCTGTATTTCGTGAAAAAAATGTTCCCCCCGCTGACAGGTCGGACCCACCAGCTAGATCTTCGCACGCAAGGAAGTGCCTCCTTATTACACAAAAAAAATGAATACCCCCTGCTAGTTGGGAGCCACCATAGTGGGAGGCTGACTTGTGGGCCAACTAAGTTGACGGGGATGGAGGGCTTTGTCAACTTAGTCAATATGAACGATTCTAGCTCCATTGACCGTACAATGTCCATCCAACGGCCGTAGTGCTTCTTCAACCTCTGGTCTTCTTGCTCCAGCCGCCCAAACTAGCGTCGGTCGTGCCACGTGCTCCTGCCTCCCATGGTCGGCTATGATACCGTGGAGGCCTCACCGCCCCCTACTACTCCCACCGCTGGCCAGGCCATCCCTCTACTCACCCACACCCTTGTTATTCTGCAGCGACGGCAGCCTCACACCGCAGCCGAACCAGTGAACCCTCATACTCCTCTACGCGTGGTCATCCACTGCCACGTCTTCCCCGGCTCCGTGTCGTCCCCTTCCTAGGCCTCGCCGTTGATACGTCTCCAACGTATCTATAATTTTTGATTGTTCCATACTATTATATTAATCCTTTTGGATGTTTATGGGCTTTATTTTACACATTTATATCATTTTTTGGGACTAACCTACTAACCGGAGGCCCAGCCCATATTGTTGTTTTATTGCCTGTTTCAGTATTTCGAAGAAAAGGAATATCAAACGGAGTCCAAACGGAATGAAACCTTTGGCAAAGTTATTTTTGGAACAAAACCAATCCCAGGAACTTGGAGTGCAAGCCAGGGGATCAACAAGCAGGCCACGAGATAGGGGCACGCCCACCCCCTGGGCGCGCCCTACCCTCTCGTGGGCCCCTCGAGGCTCCCCCGACCGACTTCTTTCGCCTATATAAGCCTACGTACCCTAAAACATCGGATATCAAGATAGATCGGGAGTTCCGCCACCGCAAGCCTCTGAAGCCACCAAAAACCTCTCGGGAGCCCGCTCCGGCACCCTGCCGGAGGGGGAATCCATCACCGGTGGCCATCCGGCGCTCTCCATGACGAGGAGGGAGTAGTTCACCCTCGGGGCTGAGGGTATGTACCAATAGCTATGTGTTTGATCTCTCTCTCGTGTTCTCTCTATGGCACGATCTTGATGTATCGCGAGCTTTGCTATTATAGTTGGATCTTATGATGTTTCTCCCCCTCTACTCTCTTGTAATGGATTGAGTTTTCCCTTTGAAGTTATCTTATCTGATTGAGTCTTTAAGGATTTGAGAACACTTGATGTATGTCTTGCCGTGTTTATCTGTGGTGACAATGGGATTTCACGTGCCACTTGATGTATGTTTTGGTGACCAACTTGCGGGTTCCGCCCATGAACCTATGCATAGGGGTTGGCACACCTTTTCGTCTTGACTCTCCGGTAGAAACTTTGGGGCACTCTTTGAAGTACTTTGTGTTGGTTGGATGAATCTGAGATTGTGTGATGCATATCGTATAATCATGCCCATGGATACTTGAGGTGACAATGGAGTATCTAGGTGACATTAGGGTTTTGGTTGATTTGTGTCTTAAGGTGTTATTCTAGCACGAACTCTTGAATAGATCGATCCGAAAGAATAACTTTGAGGTGGTTTCGTACCCTACCATAATCTCTTCGTTTGTTCTCCGCTATTAGTGGCTTTGGATTGACTCTTTGTTGCATGTTGAGGGATTGTTATATGATCTATCTATGTTATTATTGTTGAGAGAACTTGCACTAGTGAAAGTATGAACCCTATGCCTTGTTTCCTATCATTGCAATACCGTTTACGCTCACTTTTATCATTAGTTACCTTGCTGTTTTTATATTTTCAGATTACAAAAACCTATATCTACCATCCATATTGCACTTGTAACCATCTCTTCGCCGAACTAGTGCACCTATACAATTTACCATTGTATTGGGTGTGTTGGGGACACAAGAGAATCTTTGTTATTTGGTTGCAGGGTTGTTTGAGAGAGACCATCTTCATCCTACACCTCCTACGGATTGATAAACCTTAGGTCATCCACTTGAGGGAAATTTGCTACTGTCCTACAAACCTCTGCACTTGGAGGCCCAACAACGTCTACAAGAAGAAGGTTGTGTAGTAGACATCAGCCGTCGTCCCCCGCCCTGGTGCTCTCGGCGCGGCGTGGTCAACGTGGTCAAGGAACGACTTCCATCGAAAGAGTATTGTACGTTGATAGGCTGACAGCTGGGTCCATGGCAGCCGCAAGGAATCGGCTCCTTATTACGTGCAAAATAATTATTCCTCCACGTGATAGTAGGGACCCACCAGACGGGCCACTATATTTCGCAAAAGAAACATTTCCCCCCTGACTGCTGGGACCCACCAGCTACATCTCCGCACGTAAGGAAGTGCGTCCAGGCAAAAAATGATTCGCCCCCCTGACTGTTGGGACCCACCAGCTAAATCTTCGCACGCAAGGAAGTGTCTGATAGTCGGGACCCACCTGGTCGAAGCGTACGTAGCGTTGTCATTCTGGTCGCGGATTTGTACGTACATACTGGTCGATGTAGACGCGCACATGTCGTCGTAGACGCGTGCACGTAGCATGTACACGTACGTCAGTGGCCAGGGTGCAAGAAAGTAAATACGGCCACGTACGTACATAAGGGCAGGGTCTCGAACGCCTACTCGCGCATACATACGGCCAGGGCTCGTGTACATGGCTGGGTCGGAATGGAGAAACTGCATCATCGTTGTGTTCATGGGGAGGCAACGGAATGCGTCGTGTTCATCGAGAGGCAATGGAACGGATGGGAGCCAACCAGTTTGGACGGAACAGCCAATGGAAACGAGGCCTGGCGTACCGCAAAACGGAGGAAACGGCCTTGTGTTCGACCGGCCACGGTCGAAACGGGATCTTGTTCATCGGGAGGGGTCTGGCATTCCGCAAAATGGAGGAAATGGACTTCTGTTGGACCTCCTACGGTCGAAACAGGGTCCTGTTGATTGGGAGGGGTGTGGCGTACCGCAAAACAGAGGAAACAGACTCGTGTTGGAGCGTTACGGTCGAAACAGGGGTCCTGTTCATCAGGAGGGGTGTGGCGTACCTCAAAACGGGACTCCACGGGATACTGTTCATCTCCATCGTCGACCTCCTCCAGCCTCCACGGGCCACTGTTCATCCACCGTCGACCTCCTCCAGCCTCCACCTGCGACTGTTCATCCACGGGCTCTTGTTCATCCAGCCTCCACCGCGCGCTACTCCACCGACTACTGTTCAACCAGCCCTCTCCACGGGCTCCTGTTCAACCACCCCTCCACGGGCTACTGTTCATCCAGCCCTCCACACCGGCTACTGTTCAACCAGCCCTCCACGGGGTCATCCTGTTCATCTAGCCTTCCATGGGGTCCTGTTCATCCAGCCCCAACCGGCTCAACGATCGGGGCCCTGTTCATCCACCCCCACCGAGAACTGTTCATCCACCCCCCTAGCTACGCTCACTGTTCATCCAAAAAAACCCAGCAACGCTCACTGTTCATCCAGAGGCAGCATCGATCGGCTTCAGTTAGCGGCAGTACCGAAGGAATCGCTCGATCGCTCGGGTTCAGTAACGCGTAGCCTGTAGTGCAATCGCTCGGGTTCAGTTAGGCAATGCCTCACTCGGGTTCAGTTAGAGCCCAACGCCTCGCACCCACGTGCGTATGGTACGAGAGAAACGCGCATCGCTCGGCCCCCGACCACCCACCGTAACCGGGAACTCCCCAAAATTTTCCTCGCCCTTGCTTCTACCACGGTTTTTCCGTCATGGACGGCCCAAAGAATGTCATGCAGCTGCATCTCCGGCCCGCCCAGGACGAAAAGCCCATTTTCTATCATGATTTTTTTTCATAGAAGTAGGATCCCACCACATCTATGATGATACCGGGTTTTGGCACAATTATCGTCATAGAAGTGTCATAAGTATGACAGAAAAAAAATTGTTCGGCCCAAAATGTCATGGATGTGTCTTTTTTCTGTAGTGGAGGTACAACAATAGAAGCAAGACCAATAATTTCATCCTTAATAGGCAAATCTTTCTTATGAGGTTTTCTACTAAACTTGGAAAATTTAAACTTGTGAGATTCATCACCAAAACTAACACCGACAGTTTGTTTCTCACAATCTATTCTAGAATTGACGGTGTTCAAGAAAGGTCTACCAAAGATAATGGGACAAAAGTCATCTTGTGGGGAACCAAGAACAAGAAAATTAGTAGGGCATTTTATTTTCCCACACAAGACTTCAACATCTCTAAGAATCCCAATTGGTGATATAGTATCTCTATTCGCAAGTTTAATAGTGGCATCTATGTCTTCTATTTCAGCAGGTGCTATTTCATTCTTAATTTCATCGTATAAGGAAAAAGGAATAACACTCACACTAGCACCTATATCACATAAACCATGATAACAGTGATCTCCTATCTTAACTGAGACAACAGGCATGCCAACAACTGGTCAATGTTTATCTTTTTCATCGGGCTTGGCAATTCTAGCAGCTTCATCACATAAGTAAATAACATGCCCATTAATATTATCGACCAAGAGATCTTTAACCATAGCAACACTAGGTTCAACTCTGATTTGTTCAGTTGGTTTGGGTGTTCTAATATAACTTTTCTTGACCACAGTTGAAACTTTAGCATGTTCCTTCATCCTAATAGGGAAAGGTGGTTTTTCAATATAAGTAGTGGGAATAACTGGATCAACATTGTAAATGATAGTTTCTTATTTAGCTTTTACCGGTTATTCAATTTTTTCTTTAATAGGTGGGTGATATTTAAACCACTTCTCCTTAGGGAGATCAACATGAGTAGCAAAAGATTCACAAAAGGAAGCTACTATCACAGAATCAAGTCCATATTTAGTGCTAAACTTTTGAAAAGCATCGGTATTCATAAAATATTTAACACAATGAAAGTTAGGTTCAATACCTGACTCTTTACCTTCGCCGAGTTCCCAATCTTTAGAGTTGCGTTTAATTCTTTCTAAAAGATCCCACCAGAATTCAATAGTCTTCTTCATAAAAGAACCAGTACAAGAAGTATCGAGCATGGATTGATCATTACGAGAAAGCCGAGCATAGTAGCAAGTGACAATAAATTTCAGCATGTAGTCATAATGTTTCCTTACCAAAAGCGCTTCACTCCCCAGAAACGGCGCCAGAAAATAGCCTTGATGACCCACAAGTATATGGGGTCAATTGTAGCCTTTTCGATAAGTAAGAGTGTCAAACCCAACGAGGAGCAGAAGGAAATGACAAGTGGTTTTCAGCAAGGTAATGTCTGCAAGTGCTAAAAATGTAAGTAGCAGAGTAGTTTGGTAGCAAGATAATTTGTAACGAGCAAGTAACCATAGTAGTAACATAAGTGCAGCAAGGTAGCCCAATCCTTTTGAGGCAAAGGACAGGCCAACACAGTCTCTTATGATAAGCAAGGTGTTCTTGAGGGTACACAGGAATTTCATCTAGTCACTTTCATCATGTTGGCTTAATTTGTGTTCGCTACTTTGATAATTTCGTATGTGGGTGGACCGGTGCTTAGGTGATGTTCTTACTTGAACAAACCTCCTACTTATGATTAACCCCCTCGCAAGCATCCGCAACTATGAGAAATGTATTAAGAATAAATTCTAACCATAGCATTAAACTTTTGGATCCAATCGGTCCCTTACGGAATAGCGCATAAACTAGGGTTTAAGCTTCTGTCACTCTTGCAACCCATCATCTAAAAACTACTCCACAACATATTCCCTTAGGCCCAAATATGTTGAAGTGTCATGTAGTTGACGTTCACATGACACCACTAAGGGAATCACAACATACATATAATCAAAATATCGAACACATATCAAGTTCACATGATTACTTGCAACATGATTTCTCCTGTGACCTCAAGAACAAAAGTAACTACTCACAAATGATAATCATGCTCAAGATCAGAGCAGTATTAAATAGCATAATGGATCTGGACATATAATCTTCCACCAAATAAACCATATAGTAATCAACTATAAGATGTAACCAACACTACTACTCGCCCACAAGCACCAATCTATAGTTCCGGTACAAAGATTGAACACAAGAGATGAACTAGGGTTTGAGATGAGATGGTGTTGTTGAAGATGTTGATAAGATAGCCCTCCCCAAGATGGGAGATTTGTTGGTGATGATGACGACAATGATTTCCCCCTCTGGGAGGAAAGTTCCCCCGACAGAATCACTCCCCTGAAGGGCAAAAGTGCTCCTGTCCAGGTTCCGCCTCGAGACGGCGGCGCTTCGTCCCGAAAGTCCTCTCCTTATTTATTTTTCTAGGTCAAAATGACTTGTGTACCAAAACAGGGGCACCGGAGGTGGGCCTGGATGAGCACAACCCACGAGGGCACGCCTGGGCCCCCAGGCGTGCCCTGGTGTCTTGTGCTCACCAGGGTGGCTGGGGGAGTCCTGGATTAGGGGGTATCCGGACAGCCGGACTATATACCTTGTCCGGACTATTGAAGCGTGAAGATACAAGACTCAAGACTTCGGCCCGTGTCCAGATGGGACTCTCCTTTGCGTGGAAGACAAGCTAGGCGATCCGGATATTACGTTTCCTTCCTCGTAACTGGCTCCATGTAAACCCTAGCCCTCTTCAGTGTCTATATAAACCGGAGAGGTTGGTCCTTAGAAGGCCGATCACAATTACAATCATACCATCATAGGCTAGCTCTTAGGGTTTAGCCTCTACGATCTCGTGGTAGATCTACTCTTGTACTACTCATATCTTCAATATTAATCAAGCAGGAAGTAGGGTTTTACCTCCATCGAGAGGGCCTGAACCTGGGTAAACATTGTGTCCCTTGCTTCCTATTACCATCAGCCTAAGACGCACAGATCGGGACCCCCTACCCGAGATCCACCGGTTTTGACACCGACATTGGTGCTTTCATTGAGAGTTCCTCTGTGTCGTCGCTGCAGGGCTTGATCGCGCCTTCAATCGTCAACAACACGGTCCAGGGGGATACTTTTCTCCCCGGACAGATCTTCGTGTTCGGCGGCTTCACACTGTGGGCCAATTCGCTTGGCCATCTGGAGCAGATCGACAGCTACGCCGCTGGCCATCAGGTCAGGTTCGGAAACTTGAACTACACGGCGGATATTCGCGGAGACTTGATCTTCGACGGATTTGGGCCTGAGCCAGGAGCACCGAACAGTCATGATGGGCACGGCTTAGACCTGTTGTCGGACGATGCTTGGAATATCACCCCTACAGTAGCCTCGGATCTAAATCCGGAGCGGGTTGTGTTGCTTAAGGACGGAGGGGTGGACCCGCCCCGCAGGCCGCACACTCGTCGGCGATGGAGCCGAACACAGGTCTCACCTCTGTGGAAGCCTGTAACCCCGGGCCCCCGGACTCGTATCCGGTTGTTAGTTCGGTCCGCATACCCTCGAGCCAGCCAAGCCAGGTTGGGCTCCGGTAATGGAGTTTACCGCTGCGGACGTCTTCCAGCACTCGCCCTTTGGTGACATGTTGAACTCATTAAAGTCTCTCTCTTTGTCAGGAGGCTCTGGGCTGAACTATGTACGGCTTGAGTAGGAAGCAGGCGACGAAGGAATTCGCTGCCCACCCACCACCCACTTCATTGCCACGGTCGATGATTTAACCGACGTGCTTGACTTCGACTCCGAAGACATCGATGGTATGGACGACAATGCAGGAGAATTACAGGAGCCACCGCTCACAAGGCGATGGACGGCCACCTCCTCATACAATATATACATGGTGGACACTCCAAAGGAAACCAATGGCGACGAGGCAATAGAGGATAACCCCTCAGGAAGAAAAGCAAAGCATGGGCGTCGTCGGTGCCGCTCCAAGCCCCGCCACAGTAATACCGGCCTCGGAGAGGAAAGCAATCCGGATGGTGCCGAAGAGGAATCCACCCTGACCAGCCTGCCTTTGAGCAGGCCGAACAGGAGGATGAGCAGGTCAGCCCAGACGAACAGGCGACTGACGGATACCCGGAGGAGGACAACTTTATGCCCCCCTCCGAAGACGAGATTAGCCTCGGCGACGACGAGTTCAGCGTGCCTGAGGATCCCGTGGAGCAGGAGAACTTCAAGCGCCGGCTTATTGCCACTGCGAGGAGCCTAAAGAAGAAGAAGAAGCAACTCCAGGCTGATCAAGACCTGCTCATAGATAGATGGACTAAAGTCCTGGCAGCCGAGGAATACGGACTCGAGCGCCAAACGGCTGACCGGCCACCCCGTGGCTGGGGTAAAACGGGATATCAGCCGGAATACCAGCCCGCACGCCCACGCCAATACACTACGGCCCGGGGCAATAGGCAAGACCTGCAAGATATTCTGGAAAACAAAGCAGGACAACCAAGATCGATCTACGGATCGCGGGGGCGCGCCCCAGCGCGCGACGATGACCGTTGATGAAGCTATGTACCTGGGATAGGGTCATGGACCTGTCCAAGATACCCTCCCCAAGGATATCTCTAGAAGAAACCACCTTTCAATCGACCATCAGAAATGTTCCACTCGACGAACTCAAAGACACTTGACCGTGAAGCCAACCACTCGACAGCCAGGAGTTCTAAAGTCACTCTGCACACAAAGGGTCGGGCATTAAGTAGCTTTTATGGTCATCATAGCACTTTATGTGGGGCGTTACCAGTAACTCCCAATCTTAATGTACTTTAAACCCTACATAACTGAGGGCCGGAGGGGTCTGGCGAACTCTATATAAGCCACCACCCTCCTCGATGTAAAGGGTTCGCACCCCTATAACTCATACGCATATATTCCAGTCGACCGACTCCAGGCTCCGAGATGTAGGGCTGTTACTTCCTCCGAGAAGGGCCTAAACTCGTAATTCCCTTGCGTATACAACTACTCCATAGCTAGGATCTTGCCTCTCCATACCTACCCCCCTACACTATTGTCAGACTTAGAACAACGACAGTTGGCGCCCACCATGGGGCAGGTGTCTTAGCGACTCATTGGAGAAGTTGCGATTTTTTCCGATCTCTTTCATCATGGTTTCAGGCGGAATTTTCGTTAAGGGCCGCGAGATCCGTCTCGGCGCGCTCACGTTCATTGCCGACGACTCCGCTTGGCTTCAGGAGGCTCCGCTCGACATCGACGCGCTCCCTGTCCGCGGGGCGACGCACTTTCGCGCGTGCGTCCGCGGCGTCCTCCTGCAACAACCGTCGACCCAGTATTGGTCGGCCCCTGTGTCGTCCTCCCTCCCTGTCTCCCGCCGGTGCAAGCGCTCCGGTCAGTCGAGGCTTCAGCGGTGGGTGAGGCACGCGGTGGCCCGCCAGTTGGCCACCCCCCAAGTCGCGGCGATCGAGCCCGACGAATCTCTCTACGGCCTGTTCGACTGGCTCCGTAGAGACTGCATCCGAATGCGACAGGAGTGATCCAGTGGTGGAGGTTCTGATGGTCGATGGACCACGCAATCCTCCCGGCTTTCCCCGCACCATCGGAGGTGACGGCGAAGGCGATCCGGCTCATGCCAATGAAAAATATCACCCCGAGCCCCTCACTTCGCTGCACAGGGAAGAACTTCGCCGCCGGAGCGTGGATGCGCTGCACACTCCTATTGTTGGAGAAACCCCCGAGGCTCGTGCCTTAGAGGACGCGCGCTTGGCCAACTTGGTTGAGCGCACTCGACTGGAGAACCTCCAGCGAGCACTCGACGAGCGTGCGCGGCAACGGGTTCCAGAATCTAGTCAACGTCAGCTCTTTCCACCACCGACTCAGGTATATCGAACTCCGATTCAGAATCTAGCAGCTGTAGCCCGTATAGCCGAGTCTCTTCAGCCTTCCCAGTCAGAGGCTAGCAGAGGCTTGTTATAGATCATAGCATTACTCCGGGCAGCAGGAGATCAGAATTCAGCTGTATCGCAGTCGCGAATAGGATTCATAGCAGATCTGACGCTGCAAATACAGTCAAGTCGGCCCATAACCCAAGATCGCCCCCGAGGCATGAGGGACATGGAGACCGGCGTGATCAGTACAAGAACCGGGAGCAGTATGATGACCTACTCGATTGCGATGATCGGCGCCGAGTGCCCACCCCTCCCCCAAGGGGTGGATCGTACGTGCCTCGGCAGCAGGATGACAGACGCCATCACAATGTTGGCCGAAGGATTCCAGTCGACCCCAGGGAACCAGGCTTTGATGCGAGATCCATTATCGTTCAAGGTTTGGTCGACAGGAACAGAGCTCACCGAGAAGGTCATGACAGAGATGCACCCACCAACAGCAGAGTTCACGTCTCAGGACTAGAGTGTTTCAGCAGAGCCATCAGGGCCGCGGTGATTCCTCCCAACTTTAGGTTGGCGACTAGAGTCAGTAAGTTCACTGGTGAGTCCAAGCCTGATACTTGGCTTGAGGACTACCGAGTGGCTGTTCAGATTGGCGGCGGCAATGATGAGGTGGCCATGAAACACTTGCCTCTTATGTTGGAGGGCTCGGCCAGAGCATGGCTGAATCAGTTAGCACCCAGCAGCATTTACACTTGGGAAGATCTTGACCGAGTGTTTGTCAGAAATTTGAAGGAACTTGCAAGCGACCAGCAGGGTTGACAGAGCTGCAATCATGTGTGCAGAAGTCGAATGAAACTCTAACGGATTACATCCAGAGATAGATCACATTGCATCACACGGTAGAGAATGTATCTGATCACCAAGCAGTCTGTGCCTTCAAGGAAGGTGTTAAATACAGAGAGTTAAACCTGAAATTCGGTCGAACCAGAGACATGTCTCTGAGTCGAATGATGGAGATTGCCACCAAGTATGCAAATGGTGAAGAAGAGGATCGGCTCCGGAGTGGCAAGCATAAGTCATTCGCTCACGAAACTGGAGGAGGGAACTCCAGTCGGAAGCAAAAGCGGAAAGCTGAGCCAGCTACTCCTGGAGAAGCCTTGGTCGTGACTCAAGGAAAGTTTAAAGGGAAGCCCAAAGGATCTTGGAACCCTAAGAAGGTGAAGGACAAGGAAGGGAATGAAATGATGGATTTGTTGTGCCACATCCACATGAAGAAAGATGAGGAGGGTAAATTCATTTATCCGAAACATACCACTCGACAGTGTCGGCTCTTGATCTAGCAATTCCAGGGAAAACAACCCAAAGATAAGGAAAAGGAGTCAGACAAAGTTGAAGACAAAGAAGATAGTGATGATGTATATCCCCAGGTCAATTCCACCCTGATGATTTTTGCTGATGTTGAAAGCAAAAGTCGATTGAAAGTTATCAACCGAGAGGTGAATATGGTTGCTCCGGTGACACCCGGTTATCTGAGATGGTCTCAGACTGCCATCACATTCGACCAGTCCGATCATCCGACACACATAGCCACCCCTGGGCGGCAAGCTTTAGTGGTCGACCCAGTCGTCGAAGGCACTCGGCTGACTAAAGTTTTGATGGATGGTGGTACTGGCCTAAATATATTATATGCAGAGACGTTGAAAGGGATGGGCATTCCGATGTCCAGACTCAGTACCAGCAACATGAGTTTACATGGAGTCATACCTGGAAAGAAGGCTGAGTCACTCGGCCAAATTTCTCTCGATGTGGTTTTCGGCGATTCCAAGAATTACCGCAAAGAAAAGTTGATGTTTGAAGTTGTGGATTTCCAGAGTGCTTATCACGCTATTTTGGGCAGGCCAGCTTATGCATGTTTCATGGCTCGACCATGTTATGTGTACCTCAAATTGAAGATGCCTGATCCCAAAGGTGTGATCACTATCACTGGCAATCGGAAGAAGTCGGAAGAGTGCTTTCAGAAAGACTCAAAGATCGTCGATGCTCAGATGGTAGTGGTAGAGCTGCAGGAATATCAGAAAACTGTAGACTCGGGTGATTTGTTGCAAGCCAAGAAGCCAGCTACGGAATCAACGTTTCAGTCGTCCGATGAGACAAAACCGGTTCACATTCACCCGACCGACCCCAATGCCGCTCCGACCCAAATTTTCTACGACACTCGACTCCAAATAGGAAGAAGCGCTCATCCAGTTCCTCTGTGAGAACTGGGACATCTTCGCATGGAAACCTTCTGACATGCTGGGTGTTCCCAGGGGTCTGGCTGAGCATCGTCTACGAGTCGACTCAAAAGTGAAACCTGTTAAAGAACATCTTCGACGGTCCGCCATCCAAAAAAGAAAGGCCATTGGCAAGGAGGTGGCTCGGCTCTTAGCAGCGGAGTTTATCCGAGAAATTTACCACTTCGATTGGCTCGCCAATGTTGTCATGGTCCCCAAGAAAGACAAGTCACTTCGCATGTGCATCGACTTCAAACATATCAATTGGTCCTGCCCGAAAGGTCATTTTCCCCTCCCCCGCATCGACCAAATAGTCGACTCGACTGCGGGATGTGAGCGCCTGTCTTTTTTAGACGCCTATTCCGGTTACCATCAGATCCGTCTGTATGGACCTGACGAGATCAAAACAGCTTTCATCACTCCATTCGGGTGCTTCTGTTATGTCACCATGCCATTCGGCCTCAAGAATGCCAGAGCCATGTTCATGAGGATGATTCAGAAGTGTCTGCTCACTCAAATCAGTCGGAATGTTGAAGCATACATGGATGATATTGTGGTCAAGTCACGAAAAGGTTCTGACCTGCTGACTGACCTTGCTGAAACATTTGCCAACCTCGGGAGGTATGATATCAAGCTTAACCCATCAAAGTGCACATTCGGAGTTCCTGGCGGAAAATTACTCGGTTTTCTCGTTTCCGAACGAGGAATCGACGCCAACCCAGAAAAAGTTGGTACTATACTCCAAATGAAACATCATGTACATGTGCACGATGTCCAGAAGCTTACTGGTTGCTTTGCCGCTTTAAGTCGATTCATCTCTCATCTCGGTGAAAAGGCGTTGCCTCTTTACCGACTGATGAAGAAGTCAGACAAGTTCAAGTGGACTCCTGAAGCTGATGCAACGTTTGCAGAGCTAAAAGCCCTGCTTTCCACCCAACTGGTGCTTGCTGCCCCGATCAGTAAAGAGCCTTTGATGCTTTACATTGCAGCCACGGGACAAGTCGTCAGTACAATACTTATGGTCGAGCGGGAAGAAGAAGGAAAAGCCTTTAAAGTTCAGCGCCCAGTATATTATGTTTCTGAAGTTTTGACCCCATCAAAGCAAAGATACCCTCATTATCAGAAGCTTGTATATGGGATTTATATGACCACGAAGAAGGTTGCTCATTACTTCTCTGACCATTCCATTACAGTCGTCAGCGATGCCCCATTGTCAGAGATTCTGCACAACAGAGATGCAACTAGTCGAGTGGCAAAATGGGCGATTGAACTCCTTCCCCTAGATATCAAGTTTGAGGCAAAGAAAGCCATCAAGTCCCAAGCAATAGCAGATTTCATCGCCGAGTGGATTGAACAGCAACTGCCGACTCAAGTTCACTCGGAGCACTGGACCATGTTCTTTGATGGTTCTAAGATGCTGAATGGTTCCGGTGCTGGGGTAGTGTTGGTTTCCCCCCGAGGAGATAAGCTCAATATGTGCTCCAGATTCACTTTGATTCCTCCAATAACGAAGCAGAATACGAAGCGCTTTTGTATGGGTTGCGTATGGCCATTTCACTCGACGTCCGTCGCCTCATGGTCTACGGCGACTCAGATTTGGTGCTTAACCAAGTGATGAAGGAGTGGGACGTTAGAAGTCCGGCCATGACTGGTTACTGCAATGCAGTGAGAAATCTAGAGAAGAAATTCGAGGGGTTAGAGCTTCATCATATACCCCGACTGAAAAATCAAGCGGCTGATGATTTGGCAAAAATAGGTTCAAGAGAGAAGCCATTCCCAGTAATGTGTTTTTGGAACACATCCACACACCATCAGTTCAAGAGGATCCTTTCACCGAAGAAGCCCCATAGCCAAAAAGTGTCATGGATCCGACTGAAGTTGAGATCCCAGCGGTGGTCGACCTGATCATGGAAGTCTTGGTCATCATTCCCAACTGGACAGTGTCGTACATCGTGTATATCCTAAGGAAAGAGCTCCCAGAGAATGAAGAAGAGGCTCGACAGATCGTCCGTCGATCCAAATCCTTTACTATGATAAAGGGATAGTTGTATAGGGAAAGCGCGATTGGAGTCAGTCAGAAATGTATAACACCAGAAGAAGGTCGGATAATCCTTGATGATATCCACTCGGGGACCTGTGGTCATCATGCGTCCTCTCGGACCATTGTGGCTAAAGCATACCGAGCAGGGTTTTACTGGCCAAGAGCAAATGAAATGGTGAAAGAGATAGTCGACAAGTGTGAAGGATGGCAGTTCTATTCCAATATGTCACACAAGCCCGCCTCAGCCTTGAAGACCATTCCACTCGTCTGGCCCTTCGCTGTTTGGGGGTTGGATATGGTTGGACAACTAAGAACTGGCAGGAGCGGCTTCACTCACTTGCTAGTGGCAGTCGACAAGTTTACTAAATGGATTGAAGCTAAACCTATCAAGAATCTCGATGCTTGCGCTGCTATCAGTTTTGTCAGAGAGTTGATATTTAGATATGGAGTTCTGCATAGCATCATCACTGATAATGGGTCGAACTTCGATTCCAACAAGTTCAAAGCCTTTTGCGCCTCTCAAGGCACATGAGTCGACTACGCTTCAGTCGCTCACCCCCAGTCGAATGGACAAGCGGAACGAGCAAACGATCTAATTCTCAAAGGACTAAAACCCCGACTAATGCGCGATCTCAAGCACGCAGCAGGCGCATGGGTCGACGAACTTCCATCAGTTCTTGGGGGATTAAGGACCACCCCAAATCGATCGACTAGACGAACTCCTTTCTTTCTGGTCTATGGAGCTGAAGCAGTTCTGCCGAGTGACTTGCTTCACAATGCACCCCGGGTCGAGCTCTACTCTGAAGATGAAGCAGAACAAGCCCGACAGGATGCAGTAGACCTCCTAGAAGAAGAAAGGGAGATGGCCTTGATCCACTCGACTATCTCAGCAAGACTTGTGTCGATTCCATGCCAGAAATGTGAAGAGTCGAGCCTTCCAAGAAGGAGATTTGGTCCTCCGAATGGATCAACAGAAGCCACACAAGCTCGCTCCTACTTGGGAAGGCCCCTTCATCGTCACCAAAGTTCTCCACAATGGAGCATACCATCTTTACAATGTCGATCACCAGATTGATGAGCCACGAGCTTGGAATGCAGAGCTGCTCCGCCCCTTTTATACTTAGGTTCTCACTCGGATGAGATGTAATAAAAAGTACCTCTGTAGTTTGTTTATCAAAGACAAGAGTGTTATAACTTTCCCAGTGATTGTTGTTGCTTTTGTTTAAATCCCCTAGTGGGTGGCTTAGCTGCGAATCTATTTTTGCCTAAGTTTGTAAAAAAAATCCTACCGAGTGACGAGCAAGCCTCTCACTCGGGGGCTTAGCTGCGAATCCGTTTCGCCTAAGTATTTGAAAAATCCTACCGAGTGGAGAGCAAACCTCCCACTCGGGGGCTTAGCTGTAGTCCAGTACTCACCTAAGTATTTAAAAATCCTACCGAGTGGAGAGCAAACCTCCCACTCAGGGGCTTAGCTGCAGTCCAGTACTCGCCAAAGTATTTAAAAATTCTACCGAGTGGAGAGCAAACCTCCCACTCGGGAGCTTAGCTGCGAATGCGTTCGCCTAAGTATTTGAAAAATCCTATCGAGTGGAGAGCAAACCTCCCACTCGGGGGCTTAGCTGCAGTCCAGTACTCGCCTAAGTATTTAAAAATCCTACCGAGTGGAGGGCAAACCTCCCACTCGGGGGCTTAGCTGCAGTCCAGTACTCGCCTAAGTATTTAAAAATCCTACCGAGTGGAGAGCAAACCTCCCACTCGGGGGCTTAGCTGCAGTCCAAGTACTTGCCTAAGTTTAAAAATCCTACCGAGTGGAGAGCAAACCTCCCACTCGGGGGCTTAGCTGCAGTCCAAGTACTCGCCTAAGTATTTGAAAAGTCCTACTGAGTGGAGAGCAAACCTCCCACTCGGAGGCTTAGCTGCAGTCCAGTACTCGCCTAAGTATTTAAAAATCCTACCGAGTGGAGAGCAAACCTCCCACTCAGAGGCTTAGCTGCAGTCCAGTACTCGCCTAAGTATTTAAAAATCCTACCGAGTGAAGAGCAAACCTCCCACTTGGGGGCTTAGCTGCAGTCCAAGTACTCGTCTAAGTTTAAAAATCCTATCGAGTGGAGAGCAAACCTCCCACTTGGGGGCTTAGCTGCAGTCCAAGTACTCGCCTAAGTATTTGAAAAATCCTACCGAGTGGAGAGCAAACCTCCCACTCGGAGGCTTAGCTGCAGTCCAGTACTCGCCTAAGTATTTAAAAATCCTACCGAGTGGAGAGCAAACCTCCCACTCGGAGGCTTAGCTGCAGTCCAGTACTCGCCCAAGTATTTAAAAATCCTATCGAGTGAAGAGCAAACCTCCCACTCGGGGGCTTAGCTGCAGTACAATACTCGCCTAAGTATTTAAAAATCCTACCGAGTGGAGAGCAAACCTCCCACTCGGAGGCTTAGCTGCAGTCCAGTACTCGGCTAAGTATTTAAAAATCCTACCGAGTGAAGAGCAAACCTCCCACTCGGGGGCTTAGCTGCAGTACAATACTCGCCTAAGTATTAAAAAAATTCTACCGAGTGGAGAGCAACCCTCCCACTCGGGGGCTTAGCTGTAGTACAATACTCGCCTAAGTATTTAATCCATTCCGATCCGCAAGGACGACGAGGTGCAGGTCGACTGCTACCTTCTCCTTTGGAGCTATGCCACAAATACAATGTGCGCCCCGCAAGGGTGACGAGGTGCAGGTCGACTGCCACCTTCTTCGTCGGAGCCACGTCACAAATACAATGTGTGCTCCATCCCGATCCACAACGGCGACAACACTGAAGACACGGCAGTAAACGCCGGATTCAGCGGATCCAAGTCCGGTAAGCGGAAGAAGCCATTCAAAAGAAACAATCAGGGACCGTCCAGTCTGGACCGTATACTGGAGCGCTCGTGCCAAATTCATGGCACCCCGGACAAGCCAGCCAACCACACCAACAGAGACTACTGGGTATTCAAACAGGCCGGCAAAATAAACGCTGAAAACAAGGACAAGGGGCTGCACAGCAATGACGATGAGGAGCCCCAGCGTCCGAACACAGCGGAACAAAAGAAATCCCCCCCCCCCAGGTGAAAACGGTCAACATGATCTACGCCACTCACATCCCCAAGCGGGAACGGAAGTGAGCACTACGGGACGTCTACGCGATGGAGCCAGTCGCCCCCAAGTTCAACCCATGGTCAGCTTGTCCGATCACCTTTGATCGTAGGGATCATCCTACTAGCATCCATCATGGCGGCTCAGCCGCATTGGTCTTAGATCCAATCATCGAAAGATTCCACCTCACGCAAGTCCTTATGGACAGCGGTAGTAGCCTGAACCTGCTTTATCAGGACACAGTGTGCAAAATGGGCATCGACCCCTCAAGGATTAAGCCCACCAAAACCACCTTTAAAGGTGTAATTCCTGGAGTAGAGTCCCGCTGTACAGGCTCCATAACATTGCAAGTGGTCTTCGAATCTCCGGACAACTTCCGAAGCGAAGAGTTAATCTTCGATATCGTCCCTTTCCGTAGTGGTTACCACGCACTGCTCGGATGAACCGCATTCGCTAAATTCAATACGGTACCACACTATGCATACCTTAAGCTCAAGATGCCAGGCCCGCGCGGGGTCATAACAGTCAACAGAAACATGGACCGCTCTCTCCGTACAGAAGAGCATACTGCAGCCCTCGCGGCAGAAGTACAATGCGGCCTCCTCCGGCAAACCACCAATCCGGCAACGACAACCTCAAGCACCGTCAAGCGAGTCCGGAGCACCCCACAACAGGATCATCAGGCATGCCAAGAGCGCGATTAGTAGTCCGGCCTCCGCTCAAACCCCATTAAAGCAGCATTCGTGCCACGCGTACACAATTATGCACTCAAAATACCATGGGCACAGGCGGAGGCGCGTCAGTGACTCAGTCAACAGTGCGGTATCACCGCAACATACCTTCATAATCTTTCCCTTTTACCTTTCAGGACATTGCTTTAGTGCAACCCCTTCAGAAGAGCCGGACTGACGGACCTATACAGGGGAGAAGACCAAGGGGGCGACAGGCTTTGCGCACAGAAGTAAAACACCCAGGTGGAATCTATTTACAATTGTTATACCTATTTTATCTATCCGTACATGACCTGCCCCCGGATAGGACATGTAAAATAGTCCTATTTATCTCCGCTTAATGCATTCATTGTAAACATATGCTTAAACGTATTATTCATCAACGGGAGATCACATATAGCATCAGCTTATCAGTCTTATTTGAGCATTTTTCTCACAAATGTTTATTTGATATTGCATCCGTACACCTTGGTATGTTCAGTTTGCTAGGGGCTTCTTATGGCGTCCCATAATACGGCAAGACAAGTCCGAACACTTTCAACAGTGCGGCACCCCAAACTTATATCACTATATGCATCAGCTCTGAATCATGTCTTGGGTCTACAGTTGGGTTAGCCCGGCTCCCTTATTTTGGTACCTTACGTTCCGTTATATCGGCTAAGGTAGCGCAGGGAGAACTACTGCGATTGTGTTCCGATTCTTCCGGACGAGCGCCTCAGTAGAGAAAGCCAAAAACTGACCGGCATGATGTGGCGAGAGCTGGTCGCTGTTCGAGAGGTCTTAAAATCCTTAAAGATTTTCCCGCTTTAGGCGATAAATCGGCTTTGTCCGATCTAGGCGTATATAGCGCCCCAATTCGGCCTTCCGGATTCTAGGGGCTTCGCCGAAATTTAAAATTGTAGACTTCTATGGCTAAGTGAAAGTTATAAAGCCGCATAGTCCGATTGCCTTGTTCGCTGCGCCGGACACCTCCTTAAGGGACCAAACATTTGGATAAAGAGTGTCCGGGTTTTCCACAAACACCCCAGTACTAGTTACGTGGGGGCGGAAGCCGACGACTGGCCTACTTTCAGAATTTTATAAACACCCGCACAGAAGGTAATATTTTAAATCAAACAGTGCAGCATAGCACAAGTACTTCGTCTTTAAATTACAACAGCGGCAGAGGTACATTTAGTCAAAGATCTTGTCCTTGGTACACTCATCGGACACGAGACGAGCACCCTTCATAACGCCATCATAGTACTTCTCGGGATGGCGATGCTCCTTGCCCTCTGGCAGACCATCCTTCACCAGCTTCTCAGCATCCAGCTTGCCCCAGTGCACCTTCGCGCGGGCAAAGGCCCGGCGGGCACCCTCAATGCAAACAGACCGCTTGATGACTTCGAGCCGCGGACAGGCATTCATTATCCGCTTGATCAGGCCGAAGTAGCTAGCCGGCAGGGGCTCACCAGGCAACATCCGGACTATGAAATCTTTCATAGCCACTTCGGCCACCCTGTGGAGTTCGACCAACAGCTTCAGTTGGTTACTCAGAGGCATTGGGTGTTCGGCCCCAGCATACTGGGACCAGAACAGCTTCTCCGTTGAGCTCCCCTCTTGGGCACGGTAGAACTCCGCGGCATCTGATACGCTGTGTGGCAGATTTGTGAATGCCCCTGGAGAGCTCCGAATTCGGGTAAGTAAAAGAAACGCCTCCTCGACATGTTTGCTTTGCATAAAGAATTTCTTGCCCGTCGCTATCTTTTTGGCCTCCTGGATTTCCTGTTGTGCCTTCTCGGCTTCAGCCTTGGCGTCTTTCATATTCACAAGGGCCTTCGCAAGCTCGGCCTCTTTCATTTTCAGATCATGCTCCATGGACTCAAACTTCTTGCCGAGGTCCTGGAGCTCTTGTTGTACCTCGCCCACTCTAGCACTTTGCTTTTCGCGCTCCTTGCATTCCAAGGCCGCTTTGTTTTTGGCCTCAGACAGCGCTTTCTTCAGGGATGCCACTTCGGCGATGGCCCCTGTTACACAGTCACGACGCTTTGGCGTTAGACTAACCAATTTTGTATATCCTAAAATACATAAGAGCAGGGAATCACTTACCCTTGTTCTCTTTGAGCTGCCTCTTCGTGAGGTCAAGCTCTCCCTGCGCCTGCTCCAGGTCCCGCTTTAGTTCGGCAACCTCGTCTATGCGGGCAGCAGCGGAAGCAGCACAGCCTGCTTATTCACATGAACATTTATAAGACTCCTGTGGATTATAGTTGACCCTCCGTTTGGCTTTTCATTCTAAACACCAAACAGAGTATCAGGGGCTACTACCTATCGGGTGGTAATTTCATACATTTTTATTACTTACCTCTAAGCCCGTCAGGAGGCTGGTACACGCTTCGGTCAGTCCACTCTTGGCGGACAGAACCTTCTGAATCACCGCACCCATAAGAGTACGGTGCTCGTCATCCATGGAAGCGCCACGGAGCGCTTCCAGCAGACTATCCAACGCCTCTGGCGTAACGGAAGTCATCGGCACGGACGGCTTGCCCTCCCTAGTGAGGGGCCGCCTGCCAGCATCCGGAGCCATTGAAGGCTCTGGCACAGTATCCGTATGAGAGTCTGGCTTGCTGCGGCTCTCATCGGTATGATCCGAGGGTATCTTGAACCCCGCGTGTTCGACATCTGGAATTCTGCCTTGGGGCGTCTCCAGAATCACCTCCCCCCGCTCTGGGAGCCTTCGGGACAACACCTCCGCGTCATCCACGGCTTGAGGAGTAGTGGCCGTCAGGAGCGAGTTCATCTCTGAATCGCTCAGGGATCCATCTAAAGAAGATACCTCGGGATGAACCCTGGCCGGACTGCATGTATGTCCGGCGTTATAAAAAGACTGTGAAATAGAAGTCATAACAGAGTGCGGATACTTACGATCACGCTAGGGGCTTCCCCCTGGGCAGCCACCCCTCCTTGCTATGGGCGGCCGTGGCGGAGTAGTCCGGAAGGGACACTTTTCCCTTCTTAGATGACCCAGCCTCCCCCTTTGGGGCGGCTTTTCTCTTTTTCTCCTCCCCAGTGCAGGGAGGTAGAGTTTCTTCTTGCTTCCCCCCGCCTCCGCGGGAGGAATCTATCTCGTCGTTGTCGGACGACGTGGGTATGATGGCCTTGCGTCGAGGGCCTTTCCTGGCCCCCTGGTCTGCCTCCTCAGGCCCCTCATCCTTTTCGGATGGGGCGGCTTCTTCTTCTTCCTCCCCTTCGGGGGAGGAGTTTGCCTCGTCGTCTTCGGACGAGGCTTCCGGCACAACCTTACGCCGGAGACCCTTTTGGATCCTCGGGGCCTTCTTTTCAGCCTTCTTCTCCGGAACCTTGTAAGGTGTCGGGACCAGCATCTCTGTCAAGAGAGCATCAGCTGGGCCTTCTGGCTGTGGAGCCGGACAGTCAATCTGCTCTGCTGTCTCCACATAATCCTGAACAAATATGCACAATTACTTAAGGCTCCCCCATGAATATATTGGGAAGAACCGAATCCGGTGGTAGCCTGAAAACTCACATGGCTAGGAGGCCGCACAGTGTGGAGCCCATGATCCTCGGATGTGGGAGGAGGTACTTCGGAGGCCTTGAACAACGCCTTCCACGCGTCTTTGTGCTTCATGCCGTAGAGCCTCTGAAGCACCTGGTGTTCGGCCGGGACGAACTCCCACAGATTGAATGCCCGCCTTTGGCACGACAGAATCCGGTGAACGAGCATGACCTGGATCACGTTGACAAGCTTGATGTTCTTGTCCTTTATGCTCTTGATGCAGGTTTGGAGTCCGGTCAGCTCTGTAGATTCGCCCCAGGACAGGCCCTTCTTTTCCCAGGAGGTGAGCCGCATGGGGGAGCCGGATCGGAACTCGGGGGCCGCCGCCCAGTTGGCGTCGCGCGGCTCGGTGATGTAGAACCACCCCGACTGCCACCCCTTCACGGTTTTTGCAAAGGAGCCGTCAAGCCAGGTGACATTAGGCATCTTGCCCACCATGGCTCCTCCGCACACTGCCTGCTGACCGCTCACAATCTTCGGCTTCACGCAGAAGATTTGCAGCCACAAGCCGAAATGAGGCTTGATGTGGAGGAAGGTCTCGCATACGACGATGAACGTCGAGATGTTGAGGACGAAGTTTGGGGCTAGATCGTGGAAATCTAGCCCGTAGTAGAACATGAGCCCACGGACGAAGGGGTGAAGTGGAAACCCCAGTCCACGGACGAAGTGGGCAAGAAACACGACCCTCTCATGGGGTCCTGGGGTTGGAATGACCTGTCCGTCGTCCGGTAGCCGATGCGCTATGTCTGCGGCCAAGTATCCGGCCGCCCAAAGATCTGTGATGTGCTTCTCCTTCACGGTGGAAGCCACCCACTTGCCTCCTGCTCCGGACATGTTTAGCTGTGCGGAGAAGACTTGGGCTAGGGCGCTGGAGCTCAAGGGGGCAAGAGTGGGCAAAGGAGGAAGAAGGCGTGGGTAAAAATGAGGAACTCTTGTCCCTTTTTAGAGGCGACGAAAGCGGTTCGCCTCCCCACTTGCCCGTTGAGAATTGCTTACTTCCCAAGCGCCATGATTGATGGCATGGTGGGATTACCCATACCTGTATTGATGAGAATCCCGTGATAAGGGGACACGATCTCTGCTTTGACGAGATGTGTCAAGGAAACCGCCTCGCAATATGCGTTGTGGCTGGTTGTAGGAAAACGGTTTGAATAATGACCCGACCGTAATGACATGTCATGTTGTCTATAAAAGTTGTCAGCAGATTGCATTTGTGAAATATCATTCTCTCTATGGCGGTATGGGAATATCATTTTGCGGATCCGGACACGGTTGAGTGTTCGACGGTTACTTTGGAGTATTCGGAGAAGGGACCCGCCTTACAATGCCAAAAACAAGACTGCGTGCCGGACTCATCGTCATTGAAGCCTGGTTCAGGGCCTACTAAGGGAGTCCTGGATTAGCGGGTATCCGGACAGCCGGACTATATACCTCGTCCGGACTATTGAAGCGTGAAGATACAAGACTCAAGACTTCGGCCCGTGTCCGGATGGGACTCTCCTTTGCGTGGAAGACAAGCTTGGCGATCCGGATATTACATTTCCTTCCTCGTAACCGACTCCATGTAAACCATATCCCTCTCCGGTGTCTATATAAACCGGAGAGGTTGGTCCTTAGAAGGCCGATCATAATTACAATCATACCATCATAGGCTAGCTCTAAGGGTTTAGCCTCTACGATCTCGTGGTAGATCTACTCTTGTACTACTCATATCTTCAATATTAATCAAGCAGGAAGTAGGGTTTTACCTCCATCGAGAGGGCCCGAACCTGGGTAAACATTGTGTCCCTTGCTTCCTGTTACCATCAGCCTAAGACGCACAGATCGGGACCCCCTACCCGAGATCCGCCGGTTTTGACACCGACAGTGGCCCCCTCCAATACTTAGTTGCTCTAGTATTTCTTATTTATTCCATAAAAAATCCTCGTGAAATTTCAACTCATTTAGAGTTGTGCAGAATAGGTAGCCCGACGTAGCTTTTTCAGGTCCAGATTTCCAACTGCCAGAATTCTCCCCTTTGTTGTATACCTTGCATATTATGAGAGAAAAGGCATTAGAATTACTCCAAAAAGCATTATTATGCAATAAAACAACATAAATAACAGTAGGTAAACATGATGCAAAATGGACGTATCAGTGTTTCAGGAGGAGTCCAATCATCATAATTTTTCAATATGTTATTCAATAATTCTTCAGCTTGCTCAGTAGTTCGTTCCCCGAAAATACAACCAGCACAACTATCCAGGAAATCGCTAGAAGCATCGGCTAGTCCATTGTAGAAGTTATCAAGTATTTCATTTTTCTTAAGAGGATGATCAGGCAAAGCATTAAGCAATTGGAGAATCCCCCCCCCCATGCTTGTGGGAGGCTCCCTTTTTCAATTTGCACAAAGTTAAATACTTCCTGCAAGGCAGGTTGTTTCTTATGAGCAGGGAAATATTTTTCAGAGAAGTAATAAATCATATCCTAGGGACTACACACACAACCAGGAGCAAGAGTATTGTACCAAGCTTTAGCATCACCCTTTAATGAGAACGGAAATAATTTGAGGATATAGTAATAGGGAATCTTCTCATCATGAGCAAAAAGGGTGGCTATGTCATTCAACTTAGTAAGATGTGCCACAACAGTTCAGTTTCATAACCATGGAAAGAATCAGATTCAACCAACGTAATTAAATTTGGGTCGACAGAGAATTCATAATCCTTATCATCAATAAAGATAGGTGAAGTAGAAAACTTAGGATCACATTTCATCTTAGCATTCAAAGATCTTTATTTATACTTGCATAATAATATTTCTAAGATCATATATATCCTTACAAGCAAGAATATCTCTAGTTTCCTCCTCACTCATAGCATAACCTTCTGGTACCTTTGGCAATTCATATCTAGGAAGGCTAGTTCTAATAGGTGTTTCAAGATTTTCAGTTTCAACAATATCATGCTGTCTTACTCTAGCTATTTGTTCATTAAGAAATTCACCTAGTGGCACATCATCATCAAGCAAGGTACTAGCATCATCATGAGTAGCATTCATAGCAGAAGTAGCATCATCAACAACTTGCAACATATCAGAATTAATAGCATGTGGTGGTGTTGCAAGTTTACTTATAACAGAAGGTGAATCTAAAGCGGAGCTGGATGCCAGTTCCTTACCTCCCCTTGTCTTAGAGGGGAAAATCGTTGTCTTAGCATCTTTCATATTCTTCATAGTGATAATATGATAACAATCCCAAGTGACTCAATAAATATAGTTGTGCTCCTGGAAACGATGCCAGAAAAAGGTCTTGATAACCCACAAGTATATGAGATCACAACAATTTTCGAGGGTAGAGTATTCAACCCAAATTTATAGATTCGACACAAGGGGAGCCAAAGAATATTTGCAAGTATTAGCAGCTGAGTTGTCAATTCAACCACACCTGGAGATTAATTATCTACAGCAAAGTGATCAGTAGCAAAGTAGTATGATAGTTTTGATAGTAGTAGCAACAACAATTGTAATGGTAACAGTGATAGCAATGGTTTTGTAGCAGTAACAATGGTAACAGCAGCAGTAGTAACTTGGCAGAACAATATGTAGGAAAATCGTAGGCATTGGATCGGTGATTCGTTGGATGATATTCATCAAGAGACAGTCATAACCTAGGGTGATACGGCACTAGCTCCAGTTCATAAATATAATGTGGGCATGTATTCCATAAATAGTCATATGTGCTTATCGAAAGAACTTGCATGACATCTTTTGTCCTACCCTCCCATGGAAGCGGGGTCCTATTGGAAACTAAGGGATATTAAGCCATCCTTTTAATAGATAACCGGAACAAAGCATTAGCACACAGTGAATACATGAACTCCTCAAACTACGGTCATCACCAGGAGTGGTCCTGACTATTGTCACTTCGCGGTTGCCGAATCATAACACGTAGTAGGTGACTATAACTTGCAATATCGGATCTAGAACATAGATACAATGGTGATAACATAAACGGTTCAGATTTGAAATCATGGCACTCAGGCCCAAAGTGGCAAGAATTAAGCATGCCAAAGTCATGGCAACATCGATCTCAAAACATAATGGATACTAGGGATCAAACCCTAACAAAACTAACTCAATTACATGATGAATCTCATCCAACTCCTCACTGACCAGCGAGCCTACGAAGGAATTACTTACTACCAGTGGGGAGCCTCATGGAATTGGCGATGGAGAAGGGTTGGTGATGACGAAGATTGAAGATCCCCCTCTCCAGAGCCCCAAACGGACTCCAGATCTGGCCTCCCGATGAAGAACAAGAGATGGCGGCAGCTCCATCTCGTGAAACGCGATATTCTTTCTCCCTCTTTTTTCTGGAAAATTAGGATTTTATAGCGTTGGTTTCAGGGTATGCGGGGCCACCAAGTGGGGAGAACCCACCTGGGCGCGCCTGGAGGAAGTGGCGCGCTCTGGTGGGTTGTGCCCACCCAGCAGGTGCCCCCTCTGGTGGTTCTTGGCTCCAGAAATTCTCTTTTATTGTATAAAAAATCCTCGCAAAGTTTTGTTCCATTCTGAGAACTTTTATTTCTACACAAAAATAACACCATGGTAGTTCTGCTGAAAATAGCATCAGTCCGGGTTAGTTTCATTCAAATCATGCAAATTAGAGTCCAAAACAAGAGGAAAAGCGTTAGGAAAAGTAGATACGACAGAGGTGTATCAACTCCCCCAAGCTTAAACATTTGCGTGTCCTCAAGCAATTCAGTTGATAAACGGAAAGTGAAAAAGAAAAACTTTTATGAACTCTTTTGCTATTGTTTCCATAAATAAGCTTAAACAACACCCAGGTTTTCAGCAAAGATTATAACTAACCATGTCGACAATAACTCTTAAAAATTATATTAACTCATATCAATGACATAATCAACTAGCAAGCAATAATAAGACATCTCAAACAGCAACACGTTGTTAAAACAACCATGATACAATATGACAACAGTGGTACCTTGCTAGCCCTTTCCGAGACTGCAAAACATAAATGCAGAGCACCTCCAAAGTTCAAGCAGCGATTAAACATTGTAATTCATGGTTGAAAAGATCCAGTTATTATGCACCCAACATTAGCTACACACAATGCATGAGCATGACAACTGTGCTCTTAGGTGGCGCTTATTTGAGAAGGTAATGACACAATATAAAAGTAAATAGATAGTCCCTTCACAGAGGGAAGCAGTGATTTGCATAGGTGCCAGAGCTTAAGTTTTTAAAATAGAGGTAAATGAAATTTTGAGGCATGCACCCCTCTTGTTTACTTCGCGACCATCAGTTATCAATATCTTCCATGCTAAACAGATTAGTAGTGGTTCCCAAGCGGTAAAGTAAAGGTTGTTGCTCCATAGGAGTTTTTGTTTGATCACTTATAAGTTCTTGTCGCAATTTAGGACTGGGAATCCCTATTACCGCCCTTTTTCTCGTGCAATGGTGAGTGAATAAACACCCATCCTGAACCCGCTTAGCATGGAAGATACCAACTACCTCCTGTCGCTCTATGAACGATCCAAGCACACAAAAAGGATATTTATTTGAAGTTTTTAGAGGTGGCACATGGTAATTTACTTAGGACGGCAGGGTAATACCGCATATAGGTAGGTATGGTGGACTCATCTGGAATAACTTGGGTTTCAGATTTTTGATGCACAAGCAGAATTCCCACTTAGTACAAGCGAAGGCTAGCAAATAGGTTGAGAAGCGGCCAACTAGAGAGCAACAACGGTCATGAACATGCGTTATGCATAAGTAACATTGGATACTAGCATGAGTAGGATATGAACACCATGAACATAAATATCATAGAGGCTATGTTGGTTTTGATTCAACTACATGCATGAACATGTGTTGAGTCAAGCCACTCAAACATTCAGAGGAGGATACCATATCATCATACTATATCACAATCATTTTAACACAATGTTGACATCCAAGATGAATCATTATCCACTCGTAGCTACTTATGCATGGCATGACAAACTATACATTGAAACATGTTTGATCATAATAGGCTGAATCATGGATACTAGGTTAAACATATTTACAGAAACAGAACAAGTCGAGTTCAAACCCATTTCTCTCTGCCACAGCCAGTTCATCAAATATCATCATTATTGCCTTTCACTTGCACAACTGAATGATTTGAAAATAATAATAGTGCAAGAGTGTCGTGGACTAAGCTGGAATCTACAAACATATTATTCAAAAGGAGAAGACAATGTAATATGGGCTCTTTGTTAGATCAAAAATAATTCAAATGAGAGCCACTCAACATTTTCATCATGGTCTTCTCCTCGGTATGACTCAATAAAAAGAAAAGAAATTCAGAGAAACACGCTGAAATATTTTTGGAGTTTTTGGTTTTTTCATAAACAAGCAAATAAAAAGGGAAAAGCAAAAACGAGAAAAACTATTTACACGGGAAAGCTCCGAACAAGTAAAAGAAGAACAAGGAAATCTTTTTGGGTTTTATTTTTAGTGCTACAACAATTTAAACTAGGAAGAAAAATCAAAAAGAAGCAAGAAATATGTTTTTGTATTTTCTCAAAGTTTTTCAAACACACAAGAAGAAAGCGAGAAAATAAATTTAATATGGATAATACAATGGAAAAGTGTGAACACCCAAAACTGGAATGAAATGTGTGAACATGAGTGTAATGTCGGTGGGAATACGTACTCCCCCAAGCTTAGGATTTTGGCCTAACTTGCTAATTGGTCAGTATCCCGCATAGTGGTCGGAATGGTAGCTCACGGAGGCTCTCGATGCCTCAGCCTATCGTGCAGCCACAACCGTTGCGTTATGAGCTTGGGCCTCGCTCTCAAGAACATAATATGTTCCCCTGTTGTGAACATTAAAGAGAGCAAGTGCAAGCAAATATGTGTCCACCACAGAGTCCTTATTAAACAACAATTTATAGGTGAAATTATGGGGTTCACCTCTAAGGATCCTATGACGTTTCATAGCATCAAAGTCTAGGTACTGCGTGGGTAAAATAGGGTCATAGGGCAATGGTGAAACAGCCAGCTCCCTTGCTCATCATGTGGCATAAATTCCACCATAAAAATATCCACTACCAGCGTTGTGTTGCAACCTACATGCAACAATCGCTCCAAGATTATAACTTTTGTCACCGTTGAGAGCGGTGCGTATGAGGCTCAAGTCTGGAGCACAAAGTGTACTACAATCTTGTTTGCCTACAATACATTTTCCATTAAATAATACGAAGTATTGGATTGCAGGAAAATGAATGCTCTTTATTCTACCTTGTGTCACTCCCCTAGTCTCACCATAGCAAAGACTAGTCAAGAATATCTCAAACTCAGACCTTGGCAGTTCATCGAGCGAACCCCAGAATGGGATTTTGCAGTAGTGAGCGAATCTCTCTAAAGACATGGTAAATGGATTTTCATACAATTTAAATGACACCCTAGACTCACGGGGATGGAATTTAAATCCTTTGACAAATGATTCAGTGAGAGTGAGGTGTTGGTTGCACTTATCTGAAATGTTGGGACCGAGATCGACATTGTGAACATATTGCTCAAATTCTTCCTTAATGCCCACACTCACCATATAATCGTTGCATGGCCATAAGCATGTTTTGGTGGCGGCGTCTCAAATGAGGCTTTCACTCGGTTCAACATATGACCGACGAGTGGAGCTGCTACTGGAGGATGCCTCTGAGGATCTCCTCCTTGAAGAACTCCTTCCAAAAAGGTTCATCATATTCGCGTACAATTTTTTGAAAAATTTCGGGTCACAAATTTTTATCAACAGAACTTTACAAAAATGATAGCAACTACTCATAGGGATGTATAGAGGCCATAGCAAGCATTCAAACTACTTAGAACTCTAAGAATTCAACATGCAAGCTCATCTACAGCAGCATCAAGAGTACATAATTATTCAAAATATAAACCACTAAAGGAAAAACTAATTGGACACATGGAAGAGTCACATACCAAGCAACAATCCCTTGAAACAGTTTTAGAAACGGAGCTTCGAGCAAAGAGATCGAAATCCGCGGTTTCGGGAGCAAAAACACGAGAGAGAGAGAGAGAGAGAGAGAGAGAGAGAGAGAGAGCCATGCTGATTTTTTTTCTGGAGGAATATGGTGATGTGGGAAGAAGAGGTAAGTGAGGGGGCCCACGTGGGGACCACAACCCACCAGGGCGCGCCTGGGGCTCCTGGCGCGCCCACGTGGGTTGTGCCCACCTGGTGCACCTCCCTCTGAGAGAGAGAGAGAGCAATGGTGATTTTTTTCTGGAGGAATATGGTGATGTGGGAAGAAGAGGTAAGTGAGGGGGCCCACGTGGGGACCATAACCCACCAGGGCGCGCCTGGGGGTCCTGGCGCGCCCAGGTGGGTTGAGCCTGTTGGAAATATGCCCTAGAGGCAATAATAAAAGTATTATTATATTTCAATGTTCATGATAATTGTCTTTTATTCATGCTATAACTCTATTATCCGGAAATCATAATACACGTGTGAATACAAAGACCACAATATGTCCCTAGTGAGCCTCTAGTTGACTAGCTCGTTGTGATCAACAGATAGTCATGGTTTCCTGGCTATGGACATTGGATGTCGTTGATAACGGGATCACATCATTAGGAGAATGATGTGATGGACAAGACCCAATCCTAAGCATAACACAAAGATCGTGTAGTTCGTTTGCTAGAGCTTTGCCAATGTCAAGTATCTCTTCCTTTGACCATGAGAGCGTGTAACTCCTGGATACCGTAGGAGTGCTTTGGGTGTATCAAACGTCACAACGTAACTGGGTGACTATAAAGGTGCACTACAGGTATCTCCGAAAGTATCTATTGTTTTATGCGGATCGAGACTGGGATTTGTCACTCCGTATGACGGAGAGGTATCTCTGGGCCCACTCGGTAATGCATCATCATAATGAGCTCAAGGTGACCAAGGTGTTGGCCACGGGATCATGCATTACGGTACGAGTAAAGTGACTTGCCGGTAACGAGACTGAACAAGGTATTGGGATACCGACGATCGAGTCTCGGGCAAGTAACGTACCGATTGACAAAGGGAATTGTATACAGGGTTTGATCGAATCCTCGACATCGTGGTTCAACCGATGAAATCATCGAGGAGCATGTGGGAGCCAACATGGGTATCCAGACCCCGCTGTTGGTTATTGCCCGAGAGTGGTCTCGGTCATGTCTGCATGTCTCCCGAACCCGTAGGGTCTACACACTTAAGGTTCGGTGACGCTAGGGTTGTTAGGAAGACTAGTATGTGACTACCGAATGTTGTTCGGAGTCCCGGATGAGATCCCGGACGTCACGAGGAGTTCCGGAATAGTCCGGAGGTGAAGTTTTATATAAGGGAAGTTGTTATACAGACACCGGAAAGTTTCGGGGGCTTATCGGTATTGTACCGGGGCCACCGGAAGGGTTCCGGGGGTCCACCGGGAGGGGCCACCCCTCCCGGGGGGCCACATGGGGCCGCATGGGATAGCAGCCAGCCCCTGGTGGGCTGGGCGCGCCCCCCACCTTGGGCCCATGCGCCTAGGGTTGGGGGGGGAAACCCTAAAGGGGGCGCCCCCCTTGCTTGGGGGGCAAGTCCCCCCACCCTGGCCGCCGCCCCCCCTCTAGATCTCATCTAGAGGGGCCGGCCCCCCTTGCCCCTTCCCCTATAAATAGAGGGGTGAGGGGAGGGCTGCAAAACCACAAGTTAAGGCGCAGCCCCTCCCCTCCCCAACACCTCTCCTCCTCCGTACGTGCTCGGCGAAGCCCTGTCGGAGTACTGCTGCACCAACTACACCACGCCGTCGTGCTGCCGTTGGAGCAATCTTCCTCAACCTCTCCTTCCCCCTTGCTGGATCAAGAAGGAGGAGACGTCCCCGTCCCGTACGTGTGTTGAACGCGGAGGTGCTGTCCGTTCAGCACTTGGACATCGGTGATCCGAATCACGTTCGAGTACGACTCCATCATCACCATCCCCTTGGCAAGCTTCCGCTCGTGATCTACAAGTGGTATGTAGATGCAAACTCTCTCCCTTGACTCGTTGCTTAGATGAACTCATAGATGGATCTTGGTGAAACCGTAGGAAAATTTTTAATTTTCTGCAACGTTCCCCAACAGTGGCATCATGAGCTAGGTCTATGCGTAGTTCTCTTTGCACGAGTAGAACACAATTTTGTTGTGGGCGTGGATCTTGTCAACTTGCTTGCCCCTACTAGTCTTTTTCTTGCTTCGGCGGTATTGTGGGATGAAGCGGCCCGGACCAACCTTACACGTACGCTTACGTGAGACCGGTTCCACCGATTAACATGCACTAGTTGCATAAGGTGGCTGGCGGGTGTCTGTCTCTCCCACTTTAGTTGGAGCGGATTCGATGAAAAGGGCCCTTATGAAGGGTAAATAGAAGTTGACAAAATCACGTTGTGGTTATTCGTAGGTAAGAAAACGTTCTTGCTAGAACCCAATTGCAGCCACGTAAAAGATGCAACAACAATTAGAGGACGTCTAACTTGTTTTTGCAGCGATTGATCATGTGATGTGATATGGCCAGAAGTTGTGATGAATGATGAATTGTGATGTATGAGATCATGTTCTTGTAATAGGATTCACGACTTGCATGTCGATGAGTATGACAACCGGCAGGAGCCATAGGAGTTGTCTTTATTTTTTGTATGACCTGCGTGTCATTGAAGAACGCCATGTAACTTACTTTACTTTATTGCTAAACGCGTTAGCCATAGAAGTAGAAGTAGTCGTTGGCGTGACAACTTCATGAAGACACGATGATGGAGATCATGATGATGGAGATCATGGTGTCAAGCCGGTGACAAGATGATCATGGAGCCCCGAAGATGGAGATCAATGGAGCTATATGATATTGGCCATATCATGTCACAACTATATAATTGCATGTGATGTTTATTATGTTTATGCATCTTGTTTACTTAGGACGACGGTAGTAAATAAGATGATCCCTTACAAAATTTCAAGAAGTGTTCTCCCCTAACTGTGCACCGTTGCTACAGTTCGTCGCTTCTAAGCACCACGTGATGATCGGGTGTGATGGATTCTTACGTTCACATACAACGGGTGTAAGACAGTTTTACACAGCGAAAACACTTAGGGTTAACTTGACGAGCCTAGCATGTGCAGACATGGCCTCGGAACACGGAGACCGAAAGGTCGAACACGAGTCGTATGGAAGATACGATCAACATGAAGATGTTCACCGACGATGACTAGTCCGTCTCACGTGATGATCGGACACGGGCTAGTCGACTCGGATCGTGTAACACTTAGATGACCAGAGGGATGTCTAATCTGAGTGGGAGTTCATAATTTGATTAGAACTTAATTATCATGAACTTAGTCTAAAACCTTTGCAAATATGTCTTGTAGATCAAATGGCCAACGCTCATGTCAACATGAACTTCAACGCGTTCCTAGAGAAAACCAAGCTGAAAGATGATGGCAGCAACTATACGGACTGGGTCCGGAACCTGAGGATCATCCTCATAGCTGCCAGGAAACAATATGTCCTAGAAGGACCGCTAGGTGACGCTCCCGTCCCAGAGAACCAAGACATTATGAATGCTTGGCAAACTCGTGCTGATGATTACTCCCTCGTTCAGTGCGGCATGCTTTACAGCTTAGAACCGGGGCTCCAAAAGCGTTTTGAGCATCACGGAGCATATGAGATGTTCGAAGAGCTGAAACTAGTTTTCCAAGCTCACGCCCGGGTCGAGAGATATGATGTCTCCGACAAGTTCTACAGTTGTAAGATGGAGGAAAACAGTTCTGTCAGTGAGCACATCCTGAAGATGTCTGGGTTGCACAACCGTATGACCCAGCTGAACATTAACCTCCCAGATGAGGCGGTCATTGACAGAATCCTCCAGTCGCTCCCACCAAGCTACAAGAGCTTTGTGATGAACTACAACATGCAGGGGATGGAAAAGACCATTCCTGAAGTGTTCTCGATGCTGAAGTCAGCAGAGGCTGAAATCAAGAAAGAACATCAAGTGTTGATGGTCAATAAGACCACTAAGTTCAAGAAGGGCAAGGGTAAGAAGAACTTCAAGAAGGACGGCAAGGAGGTTGCCGCGCCCGGTAAGCCAGTTGCCGGGAAGAAGTCAAAGAATGGACCCAAGCCTGAGACTGAGTGCTTTTATTGCAAGGGGAAGGGTCACTGGAAGCGGAACTGCCCCAAATACTTAGCGGATAAGAAGGCCGGCAACACCAAAGGTATATTTGATATACATGTAATTGATGTGTACCTTACCAGTACTCGTAGTAACTCCTGGGTATTTGATACCGGTGCCGTTGCTCATATTTGTAACTCACAGCAGGAGCTGCGGAATAAACGGAGACTGGCGAAGGACGAGGTGACGATGCGCGTCGGGAATGGTTCCAGAGTCGATGTGATCGCCGTCGGCACGCTGCCTCTACATTTACCTACGGGATTAGTTTTGAACCTTAATAATTGTTATTTAGTGCCAAGTTTGAGCATGAACATTGTATCTGGATCTCGTTTAATACGAGATGGCTACTCATTTAAGTCTGAGAATAATGGTTGTTCGATTTATATGAGAGATATGTTTTATGGTCATGCTCCGATGGTCAATGGTTTATTCTTAATGAATCTCGAGCGTAATATTACACATGTTCATAGTGTAGATGCCAAAAGATGTAAAGTTGATAACGATAGTCCCACATACTTGTGGCACTGCCGCCTTGGTCACATTGGTGTCAAGCGCATGAAGAAGCTCCATGCTGATGGACTTTTGGAGTCTCTTGATTATGAATCGTTTGACACATGCGAACCATGCCTCATGGGCAAAATGACCAAGACTCCGTTCTCCGGAACAATGGAGCGAGCAACCAACTTGTTGGAAATCATACATACCGATGTGTGCGGTCCAATGAGCGTTGAGGCTCGCGGAGGATATCGTTATGTTCTCACTCTCACTGATGACTTAAGTAGATATGGGTATGTCTACTTAATGAAACACAAGTCTGAGACCTTTGAAAAGTTCAAGGAATTTCAGAATGAGGTGGAGAATCAACGTGACCGAAAGATAAAGTTCCTACGATCAGATCGTGGAGGAGAATATTTAAGTCACGAATTTGGCACACACTTAAGGAAATGTGGAATCGTTTCACAACTCACGCCGCCTGGAACACCTCAGCGAAACGGTGTGTCCGAACGTCGTAATCGCACTCTATTGGATATGGTGCGGTCTATGATGTCTCTTACCGATTTACCGCTATCATTTTGGGGATACGCTCTAGAGACAGCTACATTCACTTTAAATAGGGCACCGTCTAAATCCGTTGAGACGACACCGTATGAATTATGGTTTGGGAAGAAACCTAAGCTGTCGTTTCTAAAAGTTTGGGGATGCGATGCTTATGTCAAGAAACTTCAACCTGAAAAGCTCGAACCCAAGTCGGAAAAATGCGTCTTCATAGGATACCCTAAGGAAACTGTAGGGTATACCTTCTACTTAAGATCCGAGGGCAAGATCTTTGTTGCCAAGAACGGATGCTTTCTGGAAAAAGAGTTTCTCTCGAAAGAAGTAAGTGGGAGGAAAGTAGAACTCGATGAAGTACTACCTCTCGAACGGGAAAGTGGTGCAGCTCAGGAAAATGTTCCTGTGATGCCCACACCAACCGAAGAGGAAAACAATGATGATGATCAAGGTACTTCGGATCAAGTTGCTGCTGAACTTCGTAGGTCCACAAGGACACGTTCCGCACCAGAGTGGTACGGCAACCCTGTCCTAGAAATCATGTTGTTAGACAACGGTGAACCTTCGAACTATGAAGAAGCGATGGCGGGCCCAGATTCCAACAAATGGCTTGAAGCCATGAAATCCGAGATAGAATCCATGTATGAAAACAAAGTATGGACTTTGACAGACTTGCCCGATGATCGGCGAGCGATAGAAAACAAATGGATCTTTAAGAAGAAGACGGACGCGGATGGCAATGTTACCATCTATAAAGCTCGACTTGTCGCTAAGGGTTATCGACAAGTTCAAGGGATTGACTACGATGAGACTTTCTCTCCCGTAGCGAAGCTTAAGTCCGTCCGAATCATGTTAGCAATTGCCGCATACTATGATTATGAGATATGGCAGATGGACGTCAAAACGGCATTCCTTAACGGGCATCTTAAGGAAGAGCTGTATATGATGCAGCCGGAAGGTTTTGTCGATCCTAAGAACGCTAACAAAGTATGCAAGCTCCAGCGATCCATTTATGGGCTGGTGCAAGCATCTCGGAGTTGGAATATTCGCTTTGATGAGATGATCAAAGCGTTTGGATTTATGCAGACTTATGGAGAAGCCTGCGTTTACAAGAAAGTGAGTGGGAGCTCTGTAGCATTTCTCATATTATATGTAGATGACATACTCTTGATGGGAAATAATATAGAATTTCTGGACAGCATTAAGGCCTACTTGAACAAATGTTTTTCAATGAAGGACCTTGGAGAAGCTGCTTATATATTAGGCATCAAGATCTATAGAGATAGATCAAGACGCCTCATAGGTCTTTCACAAAGCACATACCTTGATAAGATTTTGAAAAGGTTCAAAATGGATGAGTCCAAGAAAGGGTTCTTGCCTATGTTACAAGGTGTGAGATTGAGCTCGACTCAGTCACCGACCACGGCAAAAGATAAAGAAGAGATGAGTGTCATCCCCTATGCTTCAGCCATAGGATCTATTATGTATGCCATGCTGTGTACCAGACCTGATGTAAACCTTGCCGTAAGTTTGGTAGCAAGATACCAAAGTAATCCCGGCAAGGAACACTGGACAGCGGTCAAGAATATCCTGAAGTACCTGAAAAGGACAAAGGACATGTTTCTCGTTTATGGAGGAGACGAAGAGCTCGTCGTAAAGGGTTACGTCGACGCTAGCTTCGACTCAGATCCGGATGACTCTAAGTCGCAAACCGGATACGTGTATATGTTGAATGGTGGAGCAGTAAGCTGGTGCAGCTGCAAGCAGAGCGTGGTGGCGGGATCTACGTGTGAAGCGGAATACATGGCAGCCTCGGAGGCAGCGCATGAAGCGATTTGGGTGAAGGAGTTCATCACCGACCTAGGAGTCATACCCAATGCGTCGGGGCCAATCAAACTCTTCTGTGACAACACTGGAGCCATTGCCCTTGCCAAGGAGCCCAGGTTTCACAAGAAGACCAGGCACATCAAGCGTCGTTTCAACTCCATCCGTGAAAATGTTCAAGATGGAGACATAGAAATTTGCAAAGTACATACGGATCTGAATGTCGCAGATCCGTTGACTAAACCTCTCTCGCGAGCAAAACATGATCAACACCAGAACTCTATGGGTGTTCGATTCATCACAATGTAACTAGATTGGTGACTCTAGTGCAAGTGGGAGACTGTTGGAAATATGCCCTAGAGGCAATAATAAAAGTATTATTATATTTCAATGTTCATGATAATTGTCTTTTATTCATGCTATAACTGTATTATCCGGAAATCGTAATACACGTGTGAATACAAAGACCACAATATGTCCCTAGTGAGCCTCTAGTTGACTAGCTCGTTGTGATCAACAGATAGTCATGGTTTCCTGGCTATGGACATTGGATGTCGTTGATAACGGGATCACATCATTAGGAGAATGATGTGATGGACAAGACCCAATCCTAAGCATAGCACAAAGATCGTGTAGTTCGTTTGCTAGAGCTTTGCCAATGTCAAGTATCTCTTCCTTTGACCATGAGAGCGTGTAACTCCTGGATACCGTAGGAGTGCTTTGGGTGTATCAAACGTCACAACGTAACTGGGTGACTATAAAGGTGCACTACAGGTATCTCCGAAAGTATCTATTGTTTTATGCGGATCGAGACTGGGATTTGTCACTCCGTATGACGGAGAGGTATCTCTGGGCCCACTCGGTAATGCATCATCATAATGAGCTCAAGGTGACCAAGGTGTTGGCCACGGGATCATGCATTACGGTACGAGTAAAGTGACTTGCCGGTAACGAGACTGAACAAGGTATTGGGATACCGACGATCGAGTCTCGGGCAAGTAACGTACCGATTGACAAAGGGAATTGTATATAGGGTTTGATCGAATCCTCGACATCGTGGTTCAACCGATGAAATCATCGAGGAGCATGTGGGAGCCAACATGGGTATCCAGACCCCACTGTTGGTTATTGCCCGAGAGTGGTCTTGGTCATGTCTGCATGTCTCCCGAACCCGTAGGGTCTACACACTTAAGGTTCGGTGACGCTAGGGTTGTTAGGAAGACTAGTATGTGACTACCGAATGTTGTTCGGAGTCCCGGATGAGATCCCGGACGTCACGAGGAGTTCCGGAATAGTCTGGAGGTGAAGTTTTATATAAGGGAAGTTGTTATACAGACACCGAAAAGTTTCGGGGGCTTATCGGTATTGTACCGGGGCCACCGGAAGGGTTCCTGGGGTCCACCGGGAGGGGCCACCCCTCCCGGGGGGGGCACATGGGGCCGCATGGGATAGCAGCCAGCCCCTGGTGGGCTGGGCGCGCCCCCCACCTTGGGCCCATGCGCCTAGGGTTGGGGGGGAAACCCTAAAGGGGGCGCCCCCCTTGCTTGGGGGGGCAAGTCCCCCCACCCTGGCCGCCGCCCCCCCTCTAGATCTCATCTAGAGGGGCCGGCCCCCCTTGCCCCTTCCCCTATAAATAGAGGGGTGAGGGGAGGGCTACAGAACAACAAGTTAAGGCGCAACCCCTCCCCTCCCCAACACCTCTCCTCCTCCGTACGTGCTCGGCGAAGCCCTGTCGGAGTACTGCTGCACCAACTACACCATGCCGTCGTGCTGCCGTTGGAGCAATCTTCCTCAACCTCTCCTTCCCCCTTGCTGGATCAAGAAGGAGGAGACGTCCCCGTCCCGTACGTGTGTTGAACGCGGAGGTGCTATCCGTTCAGCACTTGGACATCGGTGATCCGAATCACGTTCGAGTACGACTCCATCATCACCATCCCCTTGGCAAGCTTCCGCTCGTGATCTACAAGTGGTATGTAGATGCAAACTCTCTCCCTTGACTCGTTGCTTAGATGAACTCATAGATGGATCTTGGTGATACCGTAGGAAAAAATTTAATTTTCTGCAACGTTCCCCAACAGTGCCCACCTGGTGCACCTCCCTCTAATATTATTTGCACGATAAATTCTTAAATATTCAGGAAAAAGTCGTATTAAATTTTCAGAGCATTATGAGAACTTTTATTTTTGGGTCAATTTTTATTGCACAGAAAACTCAGAAAATAGATAAAGCATGGCATTTTATTTTATTTAACTAACAAAAACAGAAAACAAAAGGTAGGGAGAGAAAGTAGTGCTCACTAAATTCATAAACTTCATACCTCTAAAAAATGATCCATTAATAAGGTTGATCAAGTCTTATTAACAACCACTTTCGATTAGCATGAAACCGAAGACCTTTCGTAAATCACTAAGTTACCTCGACGGGGATATGAATCTCCCCAACAATAAGCATTTCATAATTCTTTTTAACAGTAGGTAGAGGTAGTTGAAAACTTCCAATAGTGATTGTTGGAGATTTTTTTAGTAACATTAATACCACTCACTTGGAATTGTTTCTTCAAAAAGTGCACCGTATGCTCATTACCAATATGAAAAGTGACCTTGATTTTATTGCAATCAATAACAACTCCTACAGTATTCAAGAAGGGTCTACCAAGGATAATCGACATGTTGTCGTCCTAGGGCATCTCAAGTATAACAAAGTCAGTTAAGATAGTAACATTAGCAACAACGACGGGCACATCCTCGCAAATACCGATATGTATGGTAGTTGATTTGTCGGCCATTAGCAAAGATATTTCAGTAGGTGTGAGTTTGTTCAAATCAAATCTTTTATATAAAGAGAAATGCATAACACTAACACCAGCTCCCAAATCACATAAAGCAGTTTTCACATAATTTCTTTTGATGGAGCAAGGTATAGTTGGTATTCCTGGATCTCCAAGTTTTTTAGGCACTCCATCTTTAAAAGTATAATTTGCAAGCATGGTGGAGATTTTCAGCTTCCGGTATTTTTTGTCTTATTGGTGATGATGTCTTTCATGTACTTTGCATAAGGAGGCATTTTTAAGAAATCAGTCAAGCGAGTATGCAAAAAGACTAGCCTCAGCATTTCAGCAAAGCGTTCAAATTCTTCATCATCTTTCTTTTTAGTTTACTTGGGTGTAAAAGGCATAGGTTTTTGGACCCATGGTTCTCTTTCCTTACCGTGTTTCCTAGCAACAAAGTTTCTTTTATCATATCTTTTATTCTTGGGTTGTGGGTTATCAAGATCTACAGCTGGTTCTATCTCAACATCATTGTCTGGTTCTTTATTATTTGGTTCAGTATCTTCACGAACCTCATCATTATCTTTTTCATTATCAGAAGGTGAGTGTTCATTACCAGATTGAGTTTCAGCACTAGAGATAGAAACTTCATTATCATTACCAGGAGGTTTTTCTACTTCAGTTTCACTAGAAGAAGGCAAAGTCCTATTATTTTTCTTATTATTTTTCTTTTTAGAACGACTAGGTGCATTAGTGTTACTTCTTTGAGAGTCTTGTTCAATTCTCTTTGGGTGTCCCTCGGGATAAAGTGGTTCCTGAGTCATTTTACCTCCTCTAGTTGCTACTCTAACAACAAAGTCACTTATATTATTGTTCATTTCATCAAGCAACTCTCCTTGAGATTTAGCAACTTGTTCTAATTGAGTTTGAACCATAGAGACATGCTTTCCTACACCTCTAACATCATTTGAGATTCTAAATAACAAGTCACTTAAGTGAGCAATCATATCAGAGTTGTATTTCAATTGTTTCATAACATTTGCATTGAAGTGATCTTGCTTTCTAATGTAATTATCGAACTCATAAAGGCATTGGCTAGGATGTTTATTATGAGGATCATCACTACCATTGACTTCATTAAAGAATTTACCTCTACCACCTTAGGTGGTGGTGGTGTATCAAGCCCATGTGTATTTCTTCAATAGGTGGTAAATTTTTAGCATCCTCTGCTTTAATACCTTTTTTCTTCATAGATTTCTTTACTTCTTGCATATCTTCAGGACTGAGATCTAAGATACCCCCCTTCTTCGGAGTGGGTTTTAGCGGTGTTTCAGGAGGAGTCCAATCGTCATAATTTTTCAATATGTTATTCAATAATTCTTCAGCTTGCTCAATAGTTCGTTCCCTGAAAATACAACCAACACAACTATCTAGGAAATCCCTAGAAGCATCGGTTAGTCCATGATGTCTATTACGCAACTTTATTATTGTAGACTTGTGTTGGGCCTCCAAGCGCAGAGTTTTGTAGGACAGTAGCAATTTTCCCTCAAGTGGATGACCTAAGGTTTATCAATCTGTGGGAGGTGTAGGATGAAGATAGTCTCTCTCCAGCAACCCTGCAATCAAATACAAGAAATCTCTTGTGTCCCCAACACACCCAATACAATGGAAAATTGTATAGGTGCACTAGTTCGGCGAAGAGATGGTGATAAAAAGTGTAGTATGGATAGTAGATATGAGTTTTTGTAGTGCAAAGAATAAAAAACAACAAGGTAGTAAATATTAAAACGGAGCAAAAATGGTATTGCAATGATGGAAAATGAGGCCTAGGGTGCATACTTTCACTAGTGCAATCTCTCAACAATGCTAACATAGTTGGATCATATGATTATCCCTAAAGTGCAATAAAGAATCACTCCCGAGTTCCTATTAGCGGAGAACAAAAGATAGAAATTGTTTGTATGGTACGAAACCACCTCAAAGCTATTCTTTCCGATCAATCTATCCTAGAGTTCGTACTAAAATAACAGCAAACTATTCTTTCCGATCGATCTAATCAAGAGTTTTGTACTAAAATAACACCATAACATGCATATCAACCAACTCTAATGTCACCGAGATACCTGATGTCGCTTGAAGCTATGTCGGTATTTCCCCAAAGAGGAAGGGATGATGCAACACAGCGGTGGTAGGTATTTCCCTCAGATATGAAACCAAGGTTATCGAACCAGTAGGAGAACCAAGCAACACAACGTAAACAGCCCCTGCACACATATAACAATACCTCGCAATACAACATGTTAAAGGGGTTGTCAATCCCTTTCGGGGTACAGCGCCTCAAGATAGGCAAAGCACGTGAGGTAAAGTTGTAGATGGATAAATAGATCGCGGAACAAATAAATTGTAGAATTGTATTTTTGTATTTTTTTTTAGTTTAATAGATCTGAAAATAAACGCAAGGAAAAAGTAGATCGCAAGGCAAATATATGAGAAAGAAAACCCGGGGGCCTTAGGTTTCACTAGTGGCTTCTCTCGAGAAAAATAGCAAACGGTGGGTGAACAAATTACTTTTGGGCAATTGATAGAACTTCAAATAACCATGACGATATCCAAGCAATGATCATTACATAGGCATCACGTCCAGGATTAGTAGACCGCCTTCTACCTGCATCTACTACTATTACTCCACACATCGACCACTATCTAGCATGCATCTAGTGTACTAAGTTCATGGAAAACGGAGTAATGCAATAAGAACGATGACATGATGTAGGCAAGATCTGTTTATCTATTGCGGCAGATATGGATCCCATCTTTTTATCCTTAGTAGCAACGATACATACGTGTCGGTTCCCTTTTTGTCACTGGGATCAAGCGCCGTAAGATCGAACCCACTACCGGGCACCTCTTCCCATTGCAAGATAAATAGATCAAGTTAGCCAAACGAAACCCAAATATAGGAGAAGAAATACGAGGCTATAAGAGATCACACATATGAGAGATCAAAAAACTCAAATAACTTTCATGGATATAAAAAGATATAACTGATCATAAACTCGAAGTTCATCAGATCCCAACAAACACACCGCCGAAAGACTTACATCATATGGATCTCCAAGAGATCATTGTATTGATAATCAAGAGAGAGAGAGGAAGGCATCTAGCTACTAACTACGGACCCGTAGGTCTACAAAGAACTACTCACGCATCATCGGAGAGGCGCCAATGGAAGTGGTGAACCCCTCTGTGATGTTGTCTAGATTGGATCTCATGGTTCTGGACTCTACGGCGGCTGGATGAAAATTTCATCAACACCCCTAGGGTTTCTGGAATATTGGGGTATTTATAGAGCAGAGAATCGGTCCAGGGGGCACCTGAGGTGGGCACAACCCACTAGGGCGCGCCTGGGCCTCCTGGCGTGCCCTGGTGGGTTGTCCCCTCCTCGGGACTCCCCCCAGGTGCAACCAAGGCCCATTGTGTTCCTTATGGCCCATAAAAAATCATCTTTAATTGGCATGGCATTTGGACTCCATCTGATATTGATTTCCTGCGATGTAAAAAACATGCAGAAAACAGCACTTGGCACTTGGCACTATGTCAATAGGTTAGTACCAAAAAATGATATAAAATGATTATAAAACATCCAAGATTGATAATAAAACAGCATGGAATAATAAAAAATTATAGATATGTTGGAGACGTATCAGCATCCCCAAGCTTAACTCCTGCTCGTCCTCGAGTAGGTAAGTGATAAAACAGAATTTTTGATGTGGAGTGTTGTTTATCATGTCATATCATATTCTCTTCTTCATAGCATGGACATTTGGACTTTATGTGATTCAAAGCAATAGTCTAGTTTTGACATAATAATTGAGATACTCAAGCATATCAACAAGCAACCATGTCTTTCAAAATATCAATGCTAAAACAAGTTATCCTTGGCCCATCATGCTCAAACATTGGTCCATTCATGAAACACACTCGAATATTAGCTACACCCAATACTTAAGTATGATCATATTGTCCCCTAGTTGGTGCTTTTACAAGAGAGGGTGGAGACTCAATTTCAAAAATAAAAATTGCATAAAGTAAAAGAAAGGCCCTTCGCGTAGGGAAGTAGGGATTTGTAGGGGTGCCAGATCTCAAAGCGAAAAAACAGAGATAAAAACATTTTCGGGAGATGTATCCATCCCACCAACGAAAACGACTTGGAGCATCCCAACACTTTCCATGCTAGATATATCATAGGCGGTTCCCAAATAGAAAATAAAGTTTATTCCTTTTTCCACCATAACTTTCACTTTCCATGGCTAGCCGTACCATGGGTGCCCTCCATACCAACACTTTCCAAGGAATTTATTATTTGACAACATAGAGTATATTCATTTTTGCATTTCGGGATTGGGCATCCCTAATACATTTGCCTTACTCTCGTGCAATGACAAGTGAATAAACACTCGTCGTGAGAACAACACATCTAGCATGGAAAATATTAGCTACCCGTTACCGTTCCGTGAGCGAAACAAACACACAAAAGAGAAGTTTATTTTGAAAATTAGAGATGGCACATGCAAATTTTCTTAGAACGGCAAAAGAATACCGCATATAGGTAGATATAGTGGACTCATGTGGCAAAACTGGTTTAAAGGATTTTGGATGCACAAGTAGAGGTCATACTTGGTGCAAAATGAAGGCTAGCAAAAAAGATTGAGAAGCGACAAACCAAGAAACGAATAATCTCATAAGCAAGCATTAAGCATAATTAACACCGAATAATGCACCACAAGTAGGATATAATTTTCATTGCATGATTATTGACTTTCGTGCATGCATAGGGAATCACAAACCTTAACACCAATATTCTTACTAGAGCACAATTACTCATCAACATAACTCACATATCACATCATCATATCTCAAAACTATTACTAAGAATCAAGTTTATTTTGTCCAATGATCTTCATGACATATATTTTTTCTTTCTTTATCCTTCTTGGATATCTATCACTTTGGGACTAATTTTCATGTGTTGCTTTTCATAAGCTCAAACAAATATAAGTGAAGATCATGAGCATAACATATTTTCTTTCTCTCAAAATAATTTAAGTGAAGCAAGAGAGAATTTCTTCAAAATTTTACTAACTCTCAAATAAATCTAAGTGAAGCAAGAGAGCATTTCTTCAAAAATACTAAGCACACCGTGCTCAAAAAGATATAAGTGAAGCACTAGAGCAAGTCCATTGCTCATAAAAATTTAAGTGAAGCATAGAGAGCAATTCTAACAAGTCATGACATAATTTTGGCTCTCTCAAATAGGTGTGTCCAGCAAGGATTGATGACTTAAAACACAAAATAAAACAAGCAAAGACACATATCATACAAGACGCTCCAAGCAAAACACATATCATGTGACGAATAAAAATATAGTCTCGAGTAAAATACCGATGGTCGTTAGAAGAAAGAGGGGATGCCACTCGGGGGCATCCCCAAGCTTAGTTGGTTGCTCATTCTTGGATAATAGCTTGGGATGCCGGGGCATCCCCAAGCTTAGGCTCTTCTATCCTTATTTCATCAATCGTAAGATAACCCAAAACTTGAAAACTTCAATCACACAAAACTCAACAAAACCCTTATGAGATCCGTTAGTAAAAGAAAGCAAACCACTACTATAAGTGTTGTGTCAAACCAATTCTTATTTTGTTTTTTATTATATCTACTGTATTCCAACTTTTCTATGGCAAAAACTCATCAAAGAAAACCATAGAGCCATCAAAATAAGCACACAACACAAAGAAAACAGAATCTGTCAAAACAGAATAGTCTGTAGTAATCTGGAACTTTCGAATACTTCTGTAACTCCAAAAAATTCTAAAAAAATAGGAAGACCAGAATAATTTGTATATTAATCTTCTTCAGAAAGAATCAGGGAAAAAATCTCTTTTCTGTGATTTATGATAATTATTTTCATGAGCACAAAGTTTCTGCCTTTTTCAGCAAGATCAAACAACTATCACTCCAGAAGATCCTAAAGGCTTTACTTGGCACAAACACTAATTAAAACACAAAAAACACAATCATAATAGTAGCATAATTGTGCTAACACTCAAGAACAGAAAGCAGAAAGCAAAAATAAATTTTATTCATTGGGTTGCCTCCCAACAAGCGCTATAGTTTTACGCCCTTAGCTAGGCATAAAGCAAGGATCTAAGTTTTGTCATCCTTTTCCTTCTTAATTTTCTTAGAGGTATCTTCATCATGGGGTTTTGTAAAGACAACATAAAACATATTATCCATGGAAACCTTAGCATTTCTTAGTTGGTTTTCATCATAGCCTCTTTGATTACCCGCAACAATCCAAGAGTAGTGTTGATTAACATTATTAAAAACTTGTTGGATTATATCTAGAACGGGGAATTCCTTTTTAAGATTCTCATCAAAGATCTTATTATCCCCAAGAAAATGCCTTAGTGCATAATCACTATTGCAAAGAATTTCATCTATCACAGGTTTTTCACGATTCATACCATAAAAATCAAAGATATCTCTAGCTTCTCGTATTATGTAGTCAAATTCATTTATAAGAACGAGAGTAGCCAACTTTTTGGCCCTAGGATTCTTTATGTCGGGGAGCACAAAAAACAATCTTTGAAAAGTAGGATGGGTACGAATAAATTTACTTTCAAGTTTCAGAACTAGTGATGAAATAGCATCCGCATAAGATCTAGTAGTTTTAAGTATATGAGCATCATCAAGACTTAGATTCCCAACACAATTGAAAAATTCTTGAATACGTTCTTTTCCCATAACATTCCCTTGCCCCAAGATAAAAGTTTTAGCATCCAGATTGCCCGTACGTCCAAATTTAGGAGTTAGGCCATCATCTGTTGGTGCCATACCAAAATCACTCATGATTAAAAGCAAAGGATAGATCTGACAAGAAAACGGCGAACGGACAAAGAGAGGCGAGTAAAACGACAAATTTTTGTGAAGTGGGGGAGAGGAAAATGAGAGGCAAATAATGTAAATTGCAAGGAGATGAGATTTTTGATTAGGAACCTGGTTATGTTGAAGATCCTCCCCGGCAACGGCGCCAGAAATTTCTTTCGATGTCGCTTGAAGCTACGTCGGTATTTCCCCAAAGAGGAAGGGATGATGCAGCACAACGGTGGTAGGTATTTCTCTCAGATATGAAACCAAGGTTATCGAACCAGTAGGAGAACCAAGCAACACAACGTAAACAGCCCCTGCACGCAAATAAATACACCTCGCAACCCGACATGTTAAAGGGGTTGTCAATCCTTTTCGGGGTACGGCGCCTCAAGATAGGCAAAGGACGTGAGGTAAATTTGTAGATGGGATAAATAGATCGCGGAACAAATAAATTGCAGAAAGCTATTTTTGTATTTTTTTAGTTTAATAGATCTAAAAATAAACGCAAGGAAAAAGTAGATTGCAAGGCAAATATATGAGAAAGAAGACCCGGGGGCCGTAGGTTTCACTACTGGCTTCTCTCGAGAAAAATAGCAAACGGTGGGTGAACAAATTACTGTTGGGCAATTGATAGAACTTCAAATAACCATGACGATATCCAGGAAATGATCATTACATAGGCATCACGTCCAAGATTAGTAGACCGACTTGTACCTGCATCCACTACTATTACTCCACACATCAACCACTATCCAGCATGCATCTAGTGTACTAAGTTCATGGAAAAATAGAGTAATGCAATAAGAACGATGACATGATGTAGACAAGATCCATTTATCTATTGCAGCAGATGTGGATCCCATCTTTTTATCCTTAGTAGCAATGATACATACGTGTCGCTTCCCTTTCTGTCACTGGGATCAAGCACCGTAAGATCTAACCCACTACTAGGCACCTCTTCCCATAGCAAGATAAAATAGATCAAGTTGGCCAAACAAAACCCAAATATAGGAGAAGAAATACAAGGCTATAAGAGATCACGCATATGAGAGATGAAATAACTCAAATAACTTTCATGGATATAAAAAAGATATAACTGATCATAAACTCAAAGTTCATCAGATCCCAACAAACACACCACCAAAAGACTTACATCATATGGATCTCCAAGAGATCATTGTATTGATAATCAAGAGAGAGAGAGAGAGAGAGAGGAAGCCATCTAGCTAGTAACTACGGACATGTAGGTCTACAAAGAACTACTCACGCATCATTGGAGAGGCACCAATGGAAGTGGTGAACCCCTCTGTGATATTGTCTAGATTGGATCTCGTGGTTCTAGACTCTACGGCGGCTGGATGAAAATTTCGTCGACACCCCTAGGGTTTCTGGAATATTGGGGTCTTTATAGAGCAGAGAATCGGTCCAGGGGGCACCCGAGGTGGGCACAACTCACTAGGGTGCGTCTGGGCCTCCTGGCGCACCCTGGTGGGTTGTCCCCTCCTCGGGCCTCCCCCCAGGTGCAACCAGGGCCCGTTGTGTTCCTTCTAGCCCATAAAAAATCATCGTAAATTGGCGTGGCATTTGGACTCCATCTGATATTGATTTCGTGTGATGTAAAAAACATGCAGAAAATAGCAACTGGCACTTGGCACTATGTCAATAGGTTAGTACCAAAAATGATATAAAATGACTATAAAATGATTATAAAACATCCAAGATTGATAATAAAACAACATGGAATAATCAAAAATTATAGATACGTTGGAGACGTATCAATACCCCAATGTCACCGCGAGTACCCATGAGTTAATTATACGATATGTATCAAACAATTTCAGATTCACAATACTCAATCCACACAAAGAACTACAAGGATACCCCAAAGTTTCTATCGGAGAAAGGATAATAAAAATGTGCATCAACCCCTATGCATAGATTACCCCAAAGTCACCTCGGGAATCCGCAAGTTGAGTGCCATAACATATATCAAGTGAATCAAAGTAATACCCCATTGTCACCACGGGTATTCATATGCAAGACATATACCATGTGTTCTCAGATCTGAACATTCAATCCGACAAGATAAAACTTCAAAGGGTAAAGACTCAATTCATCACAACAAGTGTAGAGAGGGGAGAAACATCATATGATCCATCTATGTTAATAAAGCCCATGATACGTCAAGATCGTGACATCTCAAGATCGCGCGTGAGAGAGATTAAACAAATAGCTACTAGTACAAACCCTCAGACCCGAGGGTGGACTACTCCCTCCTCATCGTGGTGGTCGTCGGGACGATGAAGATGGCCACCGGTGATGATCTCCCCCTCCAGCAGGGTGCCGGAATGGGCTCCCGACTGGTTTTTGGTGGCTATAGAGGCTTGTGGTGGCGGAACTTCTGATATAGGGTCTCCCCGAGGGTTTTTGGAATATTTGGGAATTTATAGGACGAAGAAGGGGTACGTGAGGCCACCGAGTGGGTTGTGCCCCCCTCGGGGCACCCCCAGGTGCTGCTCTGGCCTAATGGTTCTCTTCTTGTCCATAAAAATTCCACAAAAAGTTTCGCGGTGTTTGGAGAACCTTCATTTCTACACAAAAAACAACACCATGGTAGTTCTGCTGAAAACAGCGTCAGTCTGGGTTAGTTCCATGTAAATCATACCAAAACCATGTAAAATTATTGTAAACATGGTATGAATACTTCATAAATTATAGATACGTTGGAGACGTATCAACATCCCCAAGCTTAATTCCTACTCGTCCTCGAGTAGGTAAATGATAAAACAAAAAATTTATGAAGTGTGAATGCTAGCAAAATACACAAGTTTGATCAATGACAATTTCAGTCACTTTTCCTAGCATCATAACATTAATTCTTTCTTATAAAACTTCTCATGACCAAGTAGCAACCAATTCACATATTAAGGTTCAAACAATGAATTCTCTTGAAACTCAACAACCTGTATTCTTAGTCACCAAACAATTGCAATTCAACTTATTCAACGGAGTCTAAGTAAGAGCTCCACATACTCAACCATCATATAGTCTTTTATGATTGCTAACACTCACCGCATAAACATGAGCAAAACATTTCAACCGGACACATAGAAAGATATGGGCTTATAATTTCGCCTCCCAACGTATTCACCTCAAGGGTGATGTCAATAATAATAATTCATGCTACCCATATCCAACTGGATATATGTGCCTAGATCTTTCCTCACCACATGATGCTTGCCAAAGGAGAAAAATAAAAAGGAATAGAGAGAAAAACTTTGACTCTTGCATAAAAGTAAATACATAAAGTAAAAGATAGGCCCTTCGCAGAGGGAGGCAGAGGTTGCCATACGCTTATTTGTTTGTATGCTCAAACCCTTAGTGCAAAAGAACGTTACGTTATATTGCCCCTTGTGATAGCAACCTTTATTATGTAGTATGTCGCTTTTATTCTTCGCCATCACAAGTTCGTACAACACTCAATTTTCTCTTACTCTAAATGATCCAACACTTTTAGAAGCAATTTTTATTGCCTTATTGCACCAATGACAACTTACTTGACGGATCTTGCTCAATCCATAGGTAGGTATGGTGGACTCTCAAAACAAGATTGGGGTTTAAGGGTTTTTTGATGAACAAGTAGTATCTCTACTTGGTGCGGAATTTTTGGCTAGCAAAGATAGGGGCAAGCACCACATGTTGAAGCATCTATGACAATATAACTTCTATGTGAATATGAACAAACATAAATCATTACGTTGTCTTCCTTGTCCAACATCAACAATTTTGGCATATAATATTTTGATGGGGTCTCACAATCACAAAAGAGTTCCGGGATAGGGTATTTGCATGTGAAAGTTCTCTTCCTTCGACTAATCATTCATGAATTGCTTGTATGACCAATATTGTGATTGTCAAGCTTTAAGAGATTTCACTTTCTAAACCCAATGTGAAGCTACCACTAGGCATGATATGAACATATAATTTCAACTTCATGAAATTCAATTCATTCAACAATTTACTCATAGGATATAAGTGAAGCACAAGAGTAAATGACAAGCTACTCCAAAAAGATATAAGTGAAGATCAAGCGAGTAGTTATGTAAATGGGTAGCTAATTGAGGACTCACTTTTATTTAAAACTTTCAGATCTAAGTATTTTATTAAAACAACAAGCAAAATAAAACGAAATGACATTCCAAGAATAGCACACATCATGTGAAGAAGCAAAAACTTAGGCTCAACCGATACTAACCGACAATTGTTGAAGAAGAAAGGCGGGATGCCTACCGGGCATCCCCAAGCTTAGATGCTTGAGACTTTTTGAAATATAAATTTGTGATTCCTTGCGCATCCCCAAGCTTGAGCTTTTGTGTCTCCTTAATTCCTCTCATATCACGGTTTCCCGATAATGTTGGAGACGAAAGAGGGGATGCCTTCCGGGGCATCCCCAAGCTTAGTTGCTTGGATATTCCTAGTATATTAACTTGGGGTGCCTTGGGCATACCCAAGATTAAGGTTTTGTCACTCCTTATTCTCCTCATATTGACATCTCACCCAAAACTTGAAAACTTCAATCACACAAAACTTAGCGGAACTTTGTGAGATTGATAGGTTAGTATGATAAAGTGCAAACCATTTCACTTTTGGTACTGTCAGAGACAAGATTCATAATTGTTTCCATACAATGCCTACTATAGCATATCATTTACACAATTTATATTGAGCAATATAAGCCACAGAAACAAGGAAACAACAAACTATGCATTGAAAACAGAATCTGTCAAAAACAGAACAGTTTGTAGTAATATGTACTCAAACCATACTTATGCTACTCCAAAAATTATGAAAACTTATTACCACGTGAGAAATTTGTATATTAATCTTCTGCAAAAAGAATCAACTCATAAGCACTCTTCTGTTAAAAATGAGAGTTGTTTTCGCAAGCGCAAAAGTTTCTGTTTTTCAGCAAGATCAAATCAACTATCACCCAACATGATCTCTAAGGATTTACTTGGCACTTTATTGAAACAAAAACAATAAAACATGATTACTACAGTAGCATAATCATGTGCACAAAAACAGTAGATAAAAGTGTTGGGTTATCTCCCAACAAGCACTTTTCTTTAATGCCTCTTAGCTAGGCATGATGAGTTCAATGATGCTCGCATAAAAGATAAAGATTGAAACATAACAAGAGCATCATGAATCATAAGTTCATCTCTCATAATAATTTTCAGTAGCATCATGAATAGATTCATCCATATAACCATCACATAAAGCATTCTTTTTCATGATCCAAAAGCATAGAAAATTTATTACTCTTTATGGCATACATGTCATCATAATAATCATCATAAGTAGCAACTTTGTTCTCATCATAGTCAATTGAAACCTCTTCCAAAATAGTGGATGTATCACTAAATAAAGTCATGACCTCTCCAAATCCACTTCCATCAATATTGTAATAAGATTCAACACCCTCCAAAATAGTGGGATCACTACTACCTAGAGTTGACACTCTTCCAAACCCACTTTCATAATTGTAATCATCATAAATAGGAGGCATTATATCATCATAATAAATTTTCTTATTGAAAGTAGAAGGGATTTAAGGATCATATTCATTATGCAAAGCATCCCCAAGCTTGGGACAAGCATTATTTTCAACAAATAAATCTTCAAACATTTCATACTCATCAAACATAGCATCCCCAAGCTTGTGGTTTTGCATATCATCATAAACATTCTTTTCAATAGCATGAATGGCACCAATAGTAAAGCAAACATTATTATCATATTCTTCCAAGCAAGTGCCAAAAAGATTTTCAAGATCATAAAATACATCATTGTCTTCCCAAGCATAATCATTACAACAAGTATTAGGCATCACAAAATCATACTCAATATCATCATCCTCCATCAACATATTTGATTCACTTTCATGAGGCATAATGGTGATAGGAGCGATATTACTTGGGAGAGTTACCTTTTTACCTCTACTTTTTCTTCTTTTCTTTTTCTTCTTTGCCACCTCACGTGTGGGTTTAATCAGTTTTTTCGAGCTTCTTGTTGAAGAGATTGATTGGATAGGAAGCTCCTCCTCGTTACCTGATTCATCATAATAAACACTAGGAGGGTATTTGGGAAATATTTTCCCTATCAGTAGTACTCTCTTCATACTCTATTTGTTTTCTTGTCTTTAGATAGTTGGCAATAAGGATTCTCAATGCAATTTTCCGCACAAAACATATAAATTTCCTCTAGATCAAAATCAAGAAATCTATTGAGATTAAATTTTGGAATACCCTTAGTTATACGTTTCATTTCTTCGTACCCTAAAAGAAGACTAAGCTCTTTATGAAGCTCAAGGGTAATAAAGTTATCACAATTTTTGGACACGATTTGATCATGAAACAAATAGCATTGGAGATTTAAATGACCACGTTCATTGCAAAGTTCACAAGGATGGCAAAAAATATTAAATATTCCAGCACAATCATCTAGCCTCTCTTGCAACTTTTTAGTTTCTAAATATTTATGCTTCTTACAAAATCTATCTTCCGTTTTTGGTGTGCGTGTGCACTCCCAATTTACCCCACAAAATTGACATTCTTATAGGAGACATCATTATCATGGCTAGTGCAATCATCATTAGCATTTTGGATATTCAAAGAATTCATACTAACAACATTGCAATCATGCTCATCATTCAAATAGTTTGTGCCAAACATTTTATTGACTTCTTCTTCTAACAATTGAGCACAATTTTCCGAACCATCATTTTCAAGAAAGACATTATAAAGATGATCAATAATATGGTGCAACCTCAATTCCATTTTTTATGTAGTTTTCTTTTATAAACCAAACTAGTGATAAAACAAGAAACTAAAAGATTCGATTGCAAGATCTAAAGATATACCTTCAAGCACTCACCTCCCCGGCAACGGCGCCAGAAAAGAGCTTCTTGACGGGATGTGAGTGCCGCTTTCCTAACCTCCCCGGCAACAGCGCCAGAAAAGAGCTTGATGTCTACTACGCAACTTTATTATTGTAGATTGTGTTGGGCTCCAAGCGCAGAGTTTTGTAGGATAGTAGCAATTTTCTCTCAAGTGAATGACCTAAGGTTTATCAATCCGTGGGAGGTGTAGGATGAAGATAGTCTCTCTCGGGCAACCCTGCAATCAAATACAAGAAATCTCTTGTGTCCCCAACACACCCAATAAATTGGAAAATTGTATAGGTGCACTAGTTCGGTGAAGAGATGGTGATAAAAGTGTAGTATGGATAGTAGATATGAGTTTTTGTAGTGCAAACAATAAAAAATAGCAAGGTACTCCCTCCGTCCCATAATGTAAGATGTTATTTAACACTAGTGTAGTGTTAAAAAATGTCTTACATTATGGGATGGAGGGAGTAGTAAATAGTAAAACAGAGCACAAATGGTATTGCAATGATGGAAAATGAGGCCTAGGGTGCATACTTTCACTAGTGTAATCTATCAACAATGCTAACATAGTTGGATCATATGATTATCTTTCAAAGTGCAATAAAGAATCATTCCCGAGTTCCTATTAGCGGAGAACAAAAGATAGAAATTGTTTGTAGGGTACGAAACCACCTCAAAGCTATTCTTTCCGATCAATCTATCCTAGAGTTCGTACTAAAATAACAACAAGCTATTCTTCTTGGTCGATCTAATCAAGAGTTCGTACTAAAATAACACCATATGATTCATATCAACCAACTCTAATGTCACCTAGATACCCCAATGTCACCGCGAGTACCCATGAGTTAATTATATGATATGTATCAAACAATTTCAGATTCATAATACTCAATCCACACAAAGAAATACAAGGAGAGCCCAAAGTTTCTATCAGAGAAAAGATAATAAAACATGCATCAACCCCTATGCATAGATTACCCCAAAGTCACCTCGGGAATCCGCAAGTTGAGTGCCATAACATATATCAAGTGAATCAAAATAATACACCATTGTCACCACGGGTATTCATATGCAAGACATATATCATGTGTTCTCAGACTTGAACATTCAATCTGATAAGACAAAACTTCAAAGGGTAAAGGCTCAATTCATCACAACAAGTGTAGAGAGGGGAGAAACATCATATGATCCATTTATGTCAATAAAGCCCATGATACATCAAGATCGTGACATCTCAGGATCGCGCGCGCGAGAGAGAGATTAAACACATAGCTACTGGTAGAAACCCTCAGACCTGAGGGTGGACTACTCCCTCCTCATCGTGGTGGCCGCCGAGATGATGAAGATGGCCACCGATGATGATCTCCCCCTTCGGCAGGGTGCCGGAACGGGCTCCCGGTTAGTTTTCGGTGGCTACAGAGGCTTGGCGGTGGACCTTCTGATCTTGGGTCTCCCCGAGGTTTTTCAGAATATTTGGGAATTTATAGGGCAAAGAAGGGGTACGGGAGGCCAGGAGGTGGGCACAACCCACCAGGGCGCGCCTGGGGGCCCAGGCGCGCCCTGGTGGGTTGTGCCCCCCTCGGGGCACCCCCAGGTGCTGCTCTAGCCCAATGGTTCTCTTCTGGTCCATAAAAAATCCACAAAAAGTTTCACGGTGTTTGGAGAACCTTCATTTCTGCACAAAAAAAAAACAACACCACAGTAGTTCTGCTAAAAACAATGTCAGTCCGGGTTAGTTCCATCCAAATCATACCAAAACCATATAAAATTATTGTAAACATGGCATGAACACTTCATAAATTATAGATACGTTGGAGACGTATTAGTCCATTATAGAAGATATCAAGTATTTCATTTTTCTTAAGAGGATGATCAGGTAAAGCATTAAGCAATTGGAGAAGCCTCCCCCTAGCTTGTGGGAGACTCTCTTCTTCAATTTGCACAAAGTTAAATATTTCCTGCAAGGCAGCTTGTTTCTTCTGAGCAGGGAAATATTTTCCAGAGAAGTAATAAATCATATCCTCGGACTACACACACAACCAGGAGCAAGAGTATTGTACCAAGCTTTAGCATCACCCTTTAATGAGAACGGAAATAATTTGAGGATACAGTAATAGCGAATCTTCTCATCACGAGCAAAAAGGGTGGCTATGTCATTCAACTTAGTAAGATGTGCCACAACAGTTCAGTTTCATAACCATGGAAAGAATCAGATTCAACCAACATGATTAAATCTGGGTCGACAGATAATTCATAATCCTTATCATCAATAAAGATAGGTGAAGTAGCAAACTTAGGATCACATTTCATCTTAGCATTCAAAGATCTTTCTTTATACTTGCATAATAATTTTTCTAAGATCATCTCTATCCTGTCAAGCAAGAATATCTCTAGTTGCCTCCTCACTCGTAGCATAACCTTCTGGTACCTTTGGCAATTCATATCTAGGAGGGCTAGTTCTAATAGGTGTTTCAAGATTTTTCAGTTTCAAGCTCATCATCAGTTTTAACAATATCATGCTATCTTACTCTAGCTATTTGTTCATCAAGAAATTCACCTAGTGGCATGCACATCATCATCAAGCAAGGTACTAGCATCATAATGAGTAGCATTCATAGCAGAAGTAGCATCATCAACAACTTGAGGCATATCAGAATTAATAGCATGTGGTGGTGTTGCAAGTTTACTTATAACAGAAGGTGAATCTAAAGTGGAGCTGGATGGCAGTTCCTTACCTCCTCTCTTCTTAGAGGGAAAAATCCTAGTCTTGGCATCTTTCAGATTCTTCATAGTGATAATATGATAATAATCCCAAGTTACTCAACAAATATAGTTTTGCTCCCCGGCGACGGCGCCAGAAAAAGGTCTTGATAACCCACAAGTATATGGGATCGCAATAGCTTTCGAGGGTAGAGTATTCAACCCAAATTTATAGATTCAACACAAGGGGAGCCAAAGAATATTTGCAAGTATTAGCAGCTGAGTTGTCAATTCAACCACACCTGGAGATTAACTATCTGCAGCAAAGTGATTAGTAGCAAAGTAGTATGATAGTTTTGATAGTAGTAGCAACAACAATAGTAACGGTAACAGTGATAGCAATGGTTTTGTAGCAGTAACAATGGTAACAACAGTAGTAGTAACTTAGCAAGAACAATATGTAGGAAAATTGTAGGCATTGGATCAGTGATTCGTTGGATGATATTCATCAAGAGACAGTCATAACCTAGGGCGATACGCCACTAGCTCCAGTTCAGAAATATGATGTAGGCATGTATTTCGTAAATAGTCATACGTGCTTATGGAAAGAACTTGCATGCCATCTTTTGTCCTACCCTCCCGTGGCAGCGGGGTCCTATTGGAAACTAAGGGATATTAAGGCCTCCTTTTAATAGAGAACCAGAACAAAGCATTAGCACGCGGTGAATACATGAACTCCTCAAACTACGGTCATCACCAGGAGTGGTCCCGACTATTGTCACTCCGGGGTTGCCGGATCATAACATGTAGTAGGTGACTATAACTTGCAAGATCGGATCTAGAACATAGATATAATGGTGATAACATAAACGGTTCATATATGAAATCATGGCACCCGGGCCCAAAGTGACAAGCATTAAACATGGAAAAGTCATAGCAACATCAATCTTATAACATAATGGATACTAGGGATCAAGCCATAACAAAAGTAACTCGATTACATGATGAATCTCATCCAACTCCTCACCGACTAATGAGCCTACGAAGGAATTACTCACTCCCGGTGGGGAGCATCATGGAGTTGGCGATGGAGAAGGATTGGTGATGACGAAGATCGAAGACCCCCCCCCCTCTCCGGAGCCCCAAACGGACTCCAGATCTGGCCCCCGACGAAGAATAGGAGGCAGCGGCAGCTCCGTCTCGTGAAACGCAATAATTCTTTCTCCCTCATTTTTTTCTGGAAACATAGGATTTTATAGCGTAGGTTTCAGGGTCTGCGGGGCCACCAGGTGGGGACAACCCACCTGGGTGCGCCTGGAGGGGGTGGCGCGCCCTGGTGGGTTGTGCCCACCCAGGTGCCCCTCCATTGGTTCTTGGCTCCAAAAATTCTCTTTTATTGTATAAAAATTCCTTGCAAAGTTTCGTTCCATTCCGAGAACTTTTATTTCTGCACAAAAACAACACCATGGTAGTTATGCTGAAAACAACGTCAGTCCGGGTTACTTTCATTCAAATCATGCAAATTAGAGTCCAAAACAAGAGGAAAAGCGTTAGGAAAAGTAGATACGACGGAGACGTATCAATACTTGAATAAGAATTTTTCAATGAAAGACCTCGGTGAAGTTGCTTATATATTGGGCATCAAGATCTATAGGGATAGATCGAGGCACTTAATATGACTTTCAAAAAGCACATACCTTGATAAAGTTTTGAAGAAGTTCAAAATGGACCCGACAAAGAAAGGGGTTCTTACCTGTGTTACAAGGTGTGAAGTCGAGTCAGACTCAAAGCCCAACCACTGCAGAAGATAGAGAGAGAATGAAAGTCATTCCCTATGCCTCAGCCATAGGTTCTATCATGTATGCTATGTTGTGTACCAGACCTGATGTGTGCCTTGCCATAAGTTTGGCAGGGAGGTACCAAAGAAGTACCTAAAAAGGACAAATGATATGTATCTTGTTTATGGAGGTGACGAAGAGCTCGTCATAAAGGGTTACGTTGATGCTAGCTTCAACACTGATCCGGATGAATCTAAGTCACAAACTGAATACATTTTTATATTGAATGACAGAGTTATCAGTTGGTGCAGTTCTAAGCAGAGCGTCGTGGCAGGATCTACGTGTGAAGCGGAGTACATAGCTGCTTCGGAAGAAGCACATGAAGGAGTCTGGATGATGGAGTTCATATTCAATCTGGGTGTAATACTTAGTGCATCGGGTCCAATGAAAATCTTTTGTGACAACACTGGAATAATTACCTTGGCGAAGGAATCCAGGTTCCACAAGAGAACAAACACATCAAGAGATGCTTCAACTCCATTCGTGAAAAGGTCAAGGATGGAGACATAGAAGTTTACAAAATACATACGAATCTGAATGTAGCAGACCCGTTGACTAAGCCTCTTCCGCGAGTAAAACATGATCAACACCAAGACTCCATGGGTGTTAGATTCATTACAATGTAATCTAGATTATTGACTCTAGTGCAAGTGGGAGACCGAAGGAAATGTGCCCTAGAGGCAATAATAAATTTTTTATTTTATATTTCCTTATTCATGATAAAGGTTTATTATACATGCTAAAATTGTATTGATCGGAAACTTAAATACATGTGTGAATACATAAACAAATGTCGTGTCCCTAGTAAGCCTCTACTAGACTAACTCGTTGATCAAAGATGGTTAAGGTTTCCTAACCATAAACATGTGTTGTCATTTGATAACGGGATCACATCATTAGGAGAATGATGTGATGGACAAGACCCATCTGTTAGCTTAACATATTGATCGTTCAGTTTATTGCTATTACTTTCTTGATGACAAATACATATTCCTTCGACTATGAGATTATGCAACTCCCGGATACCAGAGGAATACCTTGTGTGCTATCAATTGTCACAACATAATTGGGTGATCATAAAGATGCTCTACATGTATCTCCGAAGGTGTTTGTTGAGTTGGCATAGACCGAGATTAGGATTTGTCACTCCGAGTATCGGAGAGGTGTCTCTAGGCCCTGTCGATAATACACATCATAAGAAGCCTTGCAAATAAAGTAACTAAGGAGTTAGTTGCAAGACGATGTATTACGGAACGAGTAAAGAGACTTGCGAGTAACGAGATTGAACTAGGTATGAAAATACCGACGATCGAATCTCGGGCAAGTAACATACCGGTGGACAAAGGGAATTACGTATGTTGTCATAAGGTTCAAACGATAAAGATGTTCGTAGAATATGTAGGAGCCAATATGGGCATCTAGGTTCCGCTACTAGTTATTGACCGGAGAGGTGTTGTCGGAGTAATGGGCCACGGGTAGGCTAACCCGAGCCCCAGAACCTTTCAAAACATCAGGGTGGACTGCGCCCCTCAAGACCCCACGATGAAGAGCCGCCTCCTGGGAGTCGGCAGCAACTGTCCCTCACGGCCAAGTCCCAGGGACGGCTTCGAGATAAGCCGACTCTCAGGTGACGACTTCCAGATAAGCCGACTCTTAGCTGACGACTTCCAGAGAAGCCGGCTGTGGGAGTCGGCCCGCGACTCCAACCACCTCCTTCCTTCGCCACGATGGACGGGGAGGAGTACGGTCACAGCGTGGCCGTCTCTACCCCGCTTATGAGAGGCTGGGATGGCTACAGTGCGCCGTATCGCTAGAGATCTCCATCGTGGTGCGGCACTGTTGCCATGCCTGCCCTGACCTCAGCCCCCGTGGGCGGCGTGTTGTGCCCACGACGGCCTACCTATACGGCCCAGAGACGGCGGGACCCGTCCATCAGCAGGAGTACCGAAGGCGGCGAGAGCGCCACGAAGACGGACCCGTGGGAGTCGGGCCCCTGGAGTTGGCCGGCCCCTCCCACGGGCCCCGCACGCCATTAACCAGACAAGACGGGGAATGGCGGCAGTGATCGCCCGCCAGACGACGGCACTGTTGCCATGACCCCATGACCAAGCCAGCGTCATCAAAAGCACAGCTACAGTACCAGGCCTGTCGGTGGGGCCCGCCAGACGGCGGGCCCCAGCAATCGGCGGAGAAGACGGCGGCTTGAGAGACAGATGGCTGGGACCCGCGCCCAGCCGGATTACCATTGTATCCCGGGGAGCAGGCCTATATAAGCCCCCCGGGGCACCCATGCAAGGGAGAGAGCTTCTTGAGCATTAGACCCGATCACGTAGGAAGGAGCTAACCTCGCCCTCTCCTACCTCCAGAAAATAGCTCTAGGAGCAACCTTGTATTCACTTTGCCATAGTGATCATGCGGAGACCCCGCAGAGCAGCAGTAGGGGTGTTATCTCCTCGGAGAGCCCTGAAGCTGGGTAAGATCCACCGGCGTGCATGTCTTCGTCTCATCCCGCTTCCGGGCACCGGCAACGTTCTACTCGCTCCCACCATGATAAGCCATCCTTTGGCATATGTCGCACCCAACCCCCGACATTTGGCGCCCACCATGGGGCGAGGTGCACCGTCGTCCGGAGACCTGCTCTGGACGGGAACCCTTTTCCTCCCTGGTGAGCACAGCCAGCCCGGCACGCCAGATGGAGTTTGCGCCGACGCACTGCACGGCGTTGAGATCGCCTGCGCGGCCAGCTGCCTCGCCGAGCTTATCGGCGAGGTTCGCCTTTCCGATGATCCTGCGTCCGACGCAGGCACGAGCGGCCCCGAGAGCCTCCTCTCGGGTCTCCTCGACCAACTCCACGTCGCCGGCGAGCCTGCCGTGGACCTAGAGTCCATAGGATCCACCGACCCGATGCTGGTCGACTCCGACACCGCGTCACTCGACGCGTTCCCCACCAACATGGTGGTCTACGACGAGCCGCTCCCTTGCGCGGAGAGTGGCGGAAGCACCGTCACGGAGGTCCTCGTCCTCGATCACGGCGAGTGTTCCGGTGAAGGAGATCCTGATCCACTCGACGCGGCCCTGCAAGACCTGACCGCGCCCATTCCGGGAGACGCGGACGCCGAGACGCTAGAGGCGTGCCGCCTCCAGCTTGTCGAGGGCGTGAAGAAGCTGGCAAGCATGAGACACTTGTCAGAAGCCTACCAGCGTGAGATGGGTCGCGCTGTGGGCGGCTTGCCGGCTCCAACTGGGCCTAGCCACCTAGGCGCGGTCCGGCAGCGTGGCGCGGCCATCGCCAGCCTGTTCGGGGCCGATCGCCCTGTGTACGCCACGCCTGCGGAGAACATCCGCGCTGCCCAGGCGGCGGCGGATGAGCTGGACAACTTCGAAGGTGAAGAGCGCCGCCTGATGACGGAGCGAGTTCAGCAGCTCCTCGACATGGTTGCCGCGCAGAACAAAGTCGGCTGCCGCACGGAGGCGCCGCAGCAACAAAACGGCGACTTGCCTCCTCGCCGAGATCAAGGCGTGACGTCTCGGACACCAACATGCGATGTCCGCGGAAGAAAAGACAAGGATCCGGCTGTCAGCCACAGTCGGACTCGCATCACCATCGAGCGCGACCAAGACGGCCGCCCCAAGGCGGTAGAACGGCGGGACGACTATCTGCCTCCTCCTCCTCGCAAAGAAAGACGAGTCTCCCCGCCACCCGTTGAGCATCCGACTCTCGGCGACCGCCTTGTCCGCCGAGAGGGAGTCGAAGAAAATGACGCCCACCACCGGATCGACCGACTCCACCGATCCCTGGCGCTGGAAGAAGAAGACGAGTTGGGTCCTCCCTGTTTCGGGCCCCACATTCAAGATGAGCCCTTCCCCAAAGGGTTCACGCTCCCCCGAGATACACCCAAGTACACCGGCTCCGTGAAGCCGGAAGATTGGCTAGTTGACTACTCTACGGCCATCAACATAGCAAACGGCAACAAGAGTGTTGCCGTGAAGTACGTTCCACTCATGCTCCAGGGCACGGCTCGGACATGGTTGAACAGCCTGAAGCCCCGCAGCATCAACAGCTGGGTCGACTTCACCGAAGCCTTCGTCCGCAACTTCACGAGCACGTACAAGCGGCCTCCCAAGCCTCGCCAACTCTCCTTGTGTGTGCAAGGCCCCAACGAGTCGACTCGCGACTACCTCACGCGCTGGGCCGAGCTTCGGAACTCCTGCGAGGTCATGCACAAGGTGCAGGCTATCGAGTACTTCACTGCCGGGTGCAGAGAAGGCACCCTCCTCAAGCACAAGCTCCTCTGCGACGAGCCGGAGACCCTCGACGAGCTGCTGATCATAGTAGACAAGTATGCCACAGCTGACTCCTCGATGAAGGCAGAGATTCAAGTTAGTGCGACTGGCAAAGTCGCCCCTCAGGCTCCCAGAACTCCGGCTGGGGACGCCAGTCGACGACAACAGTAGAACGACCACAAGCGCAAAGCCCCGCAGCCGGCAAGTTGCAAAAGTCGAAGACCAACAGCCGGAGGAGCAGCCTCCGGCGAAGCGACAGAAAGGCGGCAAGTCCAACTAGTTGCCGGCCTTCTCCTACGAGCAGACCCTAGATGGCCCCTACAAGTTCCACAGCGGCACGAAGCCGTCGAACCACACTACCCGAAAATGCCACTGGCTCACCAGAATCGCCAAGGGAGACGGCCTACTCCCTCCCCCGCCTGCTGGGCCGCCGCCTCCACCGCCGCCTCAGCAGCCGGCTGTCAGGCCAGTCGGTGCAATACAAGATGAGTACCCAGAAGAGCACGGAGCCTATGTGGTGTTCACCAGTGTGGCTGACGATCGACGCAGCAGGCGGCTGCAGCAGCAAGAGGTGAATGCAGTCGCGTCAAGCACTCCAGAGTTCATGCACTGGTCCAAGAAGCCTATCAGTTGGAGCAGAGAAGATCACCCAGAGGTGATGCCGAATCCGGGCTCCTATGCCCTGGTCTTAGGCGCCACACTTGCTACAGATAGGCGGGCCGCTTGTTTCTCGCGAGTGCTGATAGACGGAGGCAGCAGTATCAACATCCTGTACAAGGATACCATGGAGAAGTTAGGAATCAAGCAAAGACAGCTTCAGAGCAGCCGGACCGTGTTCCACAGCATTGTTCCTGGCCTTTCCTGCTCGCCAATCGGCAAGATCCTGATGGACGTCCTATTTGGGGACAAAGATCATTTCCGCCGAGAGCCAGTTTGATTTGAAGTGGTGGACCTCGAAAGCCCGTACCATGCGTTGCTTGGCCGACCTGCTTTGGCCAAGTTCATGGCGGTCCCCCACTACGCCTACCTCAAGATGAAGATGCCAAGTTCCAAGGGAATTCTAACCGTGGCCGGCGACTACAGAAAGTCGTCTGCTTGCGCGGCCGAAAGCAGTCGGCTGGCCGAGTCCTTGGTGATCGCGGCTGAGAAGCGGCTTCTTGATCGGGTTGTGGCGATGGCCGGCAAGCAGCCCGAGATGTTGCCCGACCCCAAGGAGTCGGAAGCAGAAGGATCATTCAAGCCGGCCACAGAAACGAAGAAGATACCCTTGGACCCAGAGCACCCAGAGAGGTACACTGTCATGGGTAAAACCTTGACAGCAAATAGGAAGGCGAGCTCGTCGATTTCCTCCGTAAGAATCGAGAGATCTTCGCATGGTCCCCTAAAGACATGTCAGGTGTACCGATGGAATTCGCCGAGCACAAGTTACATGTCCGGTCTGATGTGAAGCCCGTCAGGTAGCCCTTGCGCCGCCTGTCAGAAGAGAAGAGAAGAGTTGTTGGAGAAGAGATAGCCCGGCTCCTGGCAGCCGGCTTCATTATGGAAGTATTTTTCTCAGAGTGGTTAGCAAACCCGGTCCTGGTGCTGAAGAAGAACAAGCAGTGGCGGATGTGTATTGACTACACGAGCCTCAATAAAGCCTGTCCCAAGGACCCATTCGCTCTGCCAAGGATTGATCAGGTGATAGACTCACAGCCGGATGCGAGTTGTTGAGTTTCTTAGATGCATATTCTGGATATCACCAGATCAAGCTGAACCCGGCCGACAGACTGAAGACTGCCTTCATCACGCCATTTGGAGCCTTCTGCTACCTGACCATGACGTTCGGCTTGAGGAATGCCGGCGCCACCTTTCAGTGTTTCATGCAGAAGTGCCTCCTCAAGCAACTCGGCAGAAACGCCCACGTCTACGTGGATGATGTGGTGGTGAAGACGGAGAAGCGCGGAACATTGCTGGAAGACCTCAAAGAAACCTTTGAGAATCTGCGTCGATTTCAGATCAAGCTCAACCCTGAGAAATGCGTCTTCGGAGTACCAGTCGGCCAACTCCTTGGCTTCCTGGTCTCTGAACACGGCATAGAGTGCAACCCTGTAAAGATCAAGGTCATCGAGAGGATGGAGGTACCCCGCCGACTGCTAGATGTGCAAAAATTCACCATCTGCTTGGCGTCCATCAGTCGTTTCCTCAGTCGGCTGGGCGAGAAGGCTCTCCCTTTGTACCAGCCATGAAGAAGACGACCTTCTTTGAGTGCAACCCCAAGGCGGACGAAGCTTTTCTCCAGTTGAAGAAAATGTTGACTACTCCCCCTGTGCTGGCGGCTCCGACTCCTAAAGAGCCCATGCTCCTATACATTGCCGCCACCAGCCGGGTAGTCAGCACAGTCATTGTAGTTGAGCGCAAGGAGGAAGGCAAGGTGCTACCTATCCAGAGACCGGTATATTACCTGGGTGAGGTATTGTCGGCCTCCAAGCAGAACTACCCCCACTACCAGAAGATGTGCTATGGCGTGCACTTTGCCGCCAAGAAATTGAAGCCTTACTTCCAGGAGCATTCAATCACTGTGGTCTACACAGCCCCACTTCCCGAGATCATCGGAAGCCGAGATGCTTCTGGCCGAGTGGCCAAATGGGCCATCGATCTGGCTCCCTACACCATCTACTACCAGCCCCGCACCGCCATCAAGTCGCAAGCACTGGCCGACTTCCTTGTCGACTGGGCCGAGACCCAGTACCTGCCGCCAGCACCCGACTCCACCCATTGGCGGATGCATTTCGACGGTTCCAAGATGCGCACCGGCTTGGGAGCCGGCATCGTCCTCACTTCCCCCAAAGGCGATAAGCTCAGATATGCGCTGCAGATCCACTTCGCTGCCTCCAACAACGTCGCTGAGTACGAGGCGCTCATTCACGGGCTTCGGCTTGCCAAAGAACTTGGCATTCGCCGGATCCTGTGTTATGGCGACTCCGACTTAGTGGTCCAGCAGTCATCTGGCGATTGGGACGCCAAGGACGCAAACATGGCGAGCTACCGCTTCCTTGTGCAGCAACTCAGCGGATATTTCGAGGGGTGCGAGTTCCTCCATGTGCCAAGGAATGACAACGACCAAGCAGACGCCTTGGCATGAATCGGCTCCACCCGCCAAGCAATACCATCTGGCGTCGCCCTTCGGTGCCTCCTCAAGCCGTCTATCAAGCCTTCACCAGAATCAGACTCCATCTTTGTGCCGGCACCACCCGAAGAAGTCAGATCCGACTCCAAGAACGCTCCAGTCAAAGCCAGCCTGGGGACTTCAGAACCCGTGTCGGGACTGCGGCGACCAGACCAAAGACTCGAGAACTCGGTCCGGGGACTGCTCCAGTCGGCCCGGGGACTTCGTCAATCCAGCAAGCGGCTGCGGACTCCCACCCGCCGCCTCCCAGCCCAGCCACCCTCGTCCAAATCGCAGTACTGGTAGTCGAAGAAATAGCAGCACCCTCATGGGCACAGCCCATCCTCAAGTTCCTGGTGAGCAAAGAACTGCCAATTGATGAAACCTTGGCTCGGCAAGTACAACGCCGAGCGGCAGCCTACACCATAGTCAACAGAGAGTTGGTCAGGCGCAGCATCATTGGCGTCTACCAGCGTTGCGTCGAGCCAGAGCAAGGCCAAGCAATTCTCAGAGACATCCATGAGGGCGAGTGCGGCCACCATGCGGCTTCAAAAGCACTCGTCGCCAAAGCCTTCCGACACGGTTTCTTCTGGCCAACCGCCCTAGAAGAGTCCAAAGAATTAGTCCAAAAGTGCAAAGGGTGCCAGATGTTCCGCTCCAAGCCACATCAGCCGGCTTCCGCACTCAAGACTATCCCCATTGCCTGGCCCTTTGCGGTTTGGGGCCTGGACATGGTGGGACCATTCAAAACAGCACGAGGCGGCCTAACTCACTTACTTGTCGCGGTGGACAAGTTCACCAAGTGGATAGAAGTGAAGCCCATCAAGAAGTTGAATGGTCCGACTGCAGTAACTTTCATTGCTGACATCATGACTCGGTACGGCATACCGCACAGAATCATCACCGACAATGGCACAAATTTTGCCAAAGGTGCCTTGGCCCGTTTCTGCGCGACTCAGGGCATCCGACTGGACTTAGCATCCGTTACCCATCCGCAGTCAAACGGCCAGGTAGAGCGAGCAAACGGCCTCATCTTGTCTGGCATCAAGCCTCGACTGGTCGACCCACTGGAGCGTTCGGCCGGCTGTTGGCTTGACGAGTTGCCAGCCGTCCTTTAGAGTCTGCGCACGACTCCAAACAAGTCAACCGGCTTCACACCTTTCTTCCTCGTCTACGGTGCCGAAGCTGTCATCTCGACGGACATAGAGTTCGACTCTCCGCGAGTCACCATGTACACCAAGGAAGAAGCAGAAGAAGCACGTCAAGACGGTGTCGATCTGCTGGAAGAGGGCCGGTTGTTGGCACTCAGCCGGTCCAGCATCTACCAGCAGAGTATGCGCCGATACTACAATAGGAAGGTCAAGCCAAGATCTTTCCAAGAGGGCGACCTTGTGCTCCGGCTGATCCAGCAAACAGCCGGCGAGCACAAGCTGTCGGCGCCTTGGGAAGGCCCCTTCATTATCAGCAAGGTGCTGGGAAACGACTCCTACTACCTGATCGACGCTCAGAAGCCTCGATCACGCAAGAGGAACGACTCCGGCAAAGAGACAGAACGCCCATGGAATGCAAATCTTCTCCGAAGATTTTATAGTTGACGCAGTATGTACCGCACTACCCTTTGTATTAAAGTACCAAGACTTCGGGCCCCCCGAGACGAGCTCGGGGACTGCCCTTTTTGTTATCTGTATGATAAGAATTATGCCTTCGAGTATACTACTCTTTGTTATGCCGCTTGGCACCGGGCTCGACTAGTCGGCCCGGGGACTCGCCGCCTTGCGCTATGAAATGCTTCCTACAGTCGAACAAGTAGTGCGTGGCGCCTAAGTCGTCTCCTATCAGAAGCCGCAGCTCGCAGAGCGACTGATTGGTGGACAGGAGTAAGGAAGAATGGGCGTCCGCACGAAAAATGGCCAAGGACTCAAAGCACAAACATAGCTCAAGCTGGCTTCCTGCCTCTCTTAGCAAAGCCGACTCTTTATTAGTCGGCCTGCCACTTTCTATCCAACTTGCTAAAAAACTCTAAAAAATGGCCAAGTACTTGCCTTCCCAAAGTAGCCAAGCATTTGATCTAGTGGTAGCTGCAGAAAACGGTTGTCCGACTGGCAAGGCGGCGACTAAGGGAAGGCGGCAAAGGAAAAAAGCCAAAGGAGCAATGAGCAAGGAAAGATAGAATTTGGATAAATATTTACATAGGCCCTTGGCCGAATCTTCAAGCAGAAGGTCAAAATACACCCCGCGGGTGGAATTGTTCAAATTAACAAGTTCTTCAGAGACTACTAGAACAGATAAAATGAAGGCAAGACGGCAGCCTAGGGAGCAGCAGACGGGATCGGAGGGTCGGAGGAGACGGCGGTGTCAGGCGTCGGGGCGGTCAGCCGGACGGTCTCGGCTTGATTGTCTCCGGCGGCGGCTGGCTCGGTCGGGCGCGGCTCGTTGCTGGAGGCACGGTCGAGCTGAGGCTGGTTGCCCGCTCCACCTTCTGGCGCCTCCATCTCGCCTCCGTCCTCCGCCTCGCCTTCCTCCTCGGCGCTGGAATCAATCACCTCCGCCGAGTCCTCGTCGTAGTCCGGGTTCATCCCGAACCACTCCGGCGGCGCCTCCCTACCGTCTTCAGCCCGATCAGGGACGAAGATGCTGGTATCGGCGTAGTCAGCGATCGCCGCGGCACGAGCGACAAGGGCGTCTTCCACAGCTACCAGCTCCGCCTGGGCCTCTGACCGGAACGTGTCCAGTCGGTCTAGGTCAAGCCCTGGATACCACGCCTTGACAAATTCCAAGACCCGGCGCGCTCCAGCCCGGACCGAGGAACCCTTCCAAGCCTCAAGACGGCCAGCCACGACCTCCAGCCAGTCGGCAGTCCGACTGGCAGTGCACAGAGCCGGCATGTCTGGCCACAGGCGGCAACCGCCTGGGCGCCGGCACGTTGAAGCCGGCGCATCATCCGATGGGCTGGCCGAAGACGGGCCTTGATGCTCAGAAGCTGCTCATCGAGGGTCCGGGGGGCGTTGGCGACGATCTCCTCACCGTTCGCCCTCCGCGCCTCACGATCAGCCTCGATGGCCTGCGTGACTGCCTGCGAGTGGCCAGGGAAGAAGTCTGCCAAGACAAAAAAGAAACAATTTAGAATCAGAAGTCGGCCCGACCCACAGTCGGCGGCTCAAAGGAAACCAAGAAACTCACCATCGACGATGTACTCGATCTCATGGAAGCCGGAGGTCAGCTGTGCCTCCTTGTCGGTCCAGGAGGAGCGCTCGCTTTCGAACTCAGCCAGGAGAGCAACCTCTCTCTTCTCGGCCTCGTCCTGCGCCTTCTTGAGCAGCTCCCTCTGCTCAGCTAGCTGCGCAGCCAGTAGGTCGCGCTCTGCGGCAAGCTTGCTGCTCTCCTTCCCCTTGACGCGCAAGGCGGTGTTGGCTTCGCCTAGCTGCTGCTAAAGAGTGGCATTGGCCCCTAAAGAACAAAAGAAAGAGACGTAAGTCGTCAGCAAAGAAGGTCGCCGGAAAGATCCGGCCCGACTGCTCAGCAGTCGGCCCGAATCTCGGGGACTACAGCCCGCGGGTGCGCCAGCGTGCCCCCGCGAACAAGCAGAAGGACTCACTCCGGCTCTCTGACAAGTCGGCAGTCCGCCTACCCAGCTCCTCGATATTGTGGTTGAAGGCAGTGGCGCGGAGATTGTGATACTCCTATGATAAGAATTTCCAGACGAAGATAAGCATCGAGACTCGCCAGAAGGAGTTCCGGGCCGCCTGCTCAGCAGCCGGCCCGAAACTCGGGGACAACACCCAGTGGGTGCGCTGGCGCCCCCCCACAGAGAAGAACAAGGAAAAAACAAAGTCAAAAAGAAAGCATACCCGGACGGCTACTCGCGATGCCAGATGCGCCTTGGTGCAGGCCTGGATGGCGTTGCCCTTGGCTTGCAGCTTCGCCTGAACATCCGGAAGCGCCTGGTTCAGCGGGCCCGTGCCGCCTCCTCGCACCCACCCAACGGGCGCGGCACTCGTCGCCTCGGCATCTGGGATGGCCGAGCTGGCGGCACTGGTCTCCAATGGGCGTGGCACCGAAGTCGCCTTCTCAAGGCGGCGGCGCACTGGCGAGGCGACTTGAAGGAGCAGCCTTGCCTCGGACTCATCCGCAGTTGGCGGCGCCGGCGGCCCGCCGGCTGTTTACCTCGCACGCTCGCAGACGGCGGCAGAGGCGGCGGAGGTGGCGCGGCCGTGTCTGACATGGAGGCCTCGCCGCTCTCCCTCTCCATGATAGGGTGCTCGCCGCCGGCTTCCCCAGTCTGCCCCGTGAACTCCGGGGGTGGCGGTGCGGAGTTCAGCGGAATGACAAGCAGCGCCGATTGGCGGCGTGCGGCCTCCTCTGCTTGCCGCCTTGACGCAACGGCGGCTTCGGCCTCATCCAGCTTCCTCTGGGCTGAGGCTGCCGCCTTCTCGGCCTCCGCCTTCTCCAAACGGGCGGCCTCGTCCTCGTCGTGCTTCTCCCGCGCGTTCCGCTCCGTCGCCTCCCGGAGGTCGGCGACGGGATCAATCCGCCGAGTAGTGGCGGACGTCTCTGCCGACCCCATGACGGAGGCGGCGGCGACCCTCTCGAAAGTAAGGGGAGCCCTGAAGCAATGAGGGCGTGTAAAAGATTTGGACAAATTCACTAGTAGAAGACAAGGCAAGACGGAAGCACTTACGCGGAGACCAGCGGTGGCTTCTTCACTTCCTTACGGAAGCGGTTGGCCTTCGTGGGCGCCTCTTCCCGCTTGGTCACGGCGGCTGCCCCCTTGAACTTCTTCGACGGGCCGCCAAGCAAGCTCGGCCCGGCCCGCCACCTCTTCGCGCCGCCTTGACCATCCAAGCCGACGGAGGAGCCCGCGCCCGGATGGCCAACCCTCGGTTGGCGGCGCGGGACGACTTCCCCCTCGGCGTCGTCATCAGGCCAGTCGGCAAAGGTGGCCGACGGCCTGAAGCCTCCTCCTCCTCCTCCTCCTCCGCCTCCTTTGGTGTCGGCCTCCATAGCCGCCGCCCCAAGTCAGGGTCGTCGACGTCGCTCTCCGCCCGGTCGGAGACGAACTGACGGGCCGGGCCCGTGGTGCCGGCTGAGGGCTGGATGAGGGGGTTCTAACTCGAGAAAAAACCAAAAAGATTAGAAGTCGGATTCGGCTACAAAGGAAGACAGAAGA
>NC_057804.1:105338893-105348153 GCF_018294505.1 Triticum aestivum
CGAACTGCCAATCTGCCGCGAGACCGCAGTTCGCGATGTAGTTCACCGTGTCCGCCACCTCCGCGTGGGGCATGTCCTTGGAGCACATCCGACTTGGGTCTCGGTGGCCGCTCATCTGACAGATCAGATGAGGTCGGTCTTGGAGCGGGAGGACTCGGCGTACCACGAAGGCGGCCAGCAGGTCGGCCCCGGTCAGACCTTCCGACTGCGTCAGAACTCAGAGTCACGTGACGGCGGTGGCTCCGGCGGGAGTCAGCGTCTTGACTCGGTGGGACCAGCTGGGGAGCCTCCCAGCTGGTGCGCCGGCTTCATAAGGCGGCAGGTTGACCCAGTCGTCGTCTGAGGCGACGTTCTTCACGTAGAAGTACGACCGCTGCCACATTTTCACCTACTTGATCAGCGGAATGGCGGGAAAAGGGTTGTCGGCTGTCGATCTCCGCATCGCGATGAAGGCGCCGCACTGGGCCGGCACGCCGGCGACGTGCGTGCCGAGCTTGGACTGAAAGAATTCCCCCCACGGCTCGATGGTGGGGAGAACGCCAAGAAAGCCTTCGCACAGGGTGGCGAAGGCAGCCAGCAGCACCACCGTGTTCGGGGTGAGGTGGTGCGGCTGGAGCCCATGGAACTCCAAGAAGGAGCGGAAGAAGCCGCTCGCTGGCAGCCCCAAGCCGCGCATAAGGTGCGAGCAGAACACGACCCGCTCGCCCTCCTCCGGCGCCGGCACTATTTCCCTCTCCAGCGCGGCACGGGCTCGCACTAGGCCCACGCCGAGGAGGCGGCGCGTCCTGCGGAGAAACTCCATGTGGTCGTCGTCCACCTCAGAGCCGTCCCATACGCCGGAGTGCACGGCGGGAGGTGCGGCGGCGGAGGAAGAACTCATCGTCGCAAGCGTGGCGTGGCTCGGCAGCAAGAGGAAGAAGAACAAGAAGGAAGCAAGGGGAGTAGGGGAGATGGGCGCGCGTGCTTCGCCGCTCCCTTCCTCCCGCCTACTTATAGGCTCAGGGGCTGAGAAGCCGATGGGGCGGGCGTGGGATTAACTGCGCCCCGGCCCCCACGCCCCCCACGATTTACCACACGTAGTAACTGCGTGCAATTACGGCGTGGGAAATCCAAGCATCCGCACGGCCGCAGCAAATCTGCTCGCGTGCCGAGTCATGGTAGTGGAGGGCCCCGCCTGAGGTCCTGTCCCGTCGCGCGCGTGGGTGGGCAGACTGAGTCCGCCACATGGCGCCATGTGATGGACCCGCAACGGGCGGCTGCCCGGAAGCTTATCAGGCACGCTGCCTGGACCCCGCCGCGACGTTCAAACTCTCTAAGAAGCGAGACGGCTTTCTGCGAGGCCGACTCCAGCTAGTCGTCCTGGAGGGAGACGGCGAGCGAGGCCGAGATTCTGTCCCTAGAGAGATGAAACTGTTGAGGCTCCCCGACACGTCTCCCGCGGCGCCTCACCAGCTTCGGGGACTACTGTCGGAGTAATGGGCCATGGGTAGGCTAACCCGAGCCCCAGAACCTTTCAAAATATCGGGGCAGACTGCGCCCCTCAAGACCCCACGATGAAGAGCCGCCTCCTGGGAGTCGGCAGCAACTGTCCCTCACGGCCGAGTCCCAGGGACGGCTTCAAGATAAGCCGACTCTCAGGTGACGGCTTCCAGATAAGTCGACTCTTAGCTGACGACTTCCAGAGAAGCCGGCTGTGGGAGTCGGCCCGCGACTCCAACCACCTCCTTCCTTCGCCATGATGGACGGGGCGGAGTACGGTCACAGCATGGTCGTCTCTACCCCGCTTACGAGGGGCTGGCATGGCTACAGTGCGCTGTATCGCTGGAGATCTCCATCGTGGCGCGGCACTGTTGCCATGCCTGCCCTGACCTCAGCCCCTGTGGGCGGCGCACTGTGCCCACGACGGCCTACCTATACGGCCCAGAGACAGCGGGACCCGTCCGTCAGCGGGAGTACCGAAGGCGGCTAGAGCGCCATGAAGACGGCCCCGTGGGAGTCGCCCCCCTGGAGTTGGCCGGCCCCTCCCACAGGCCCCGCACGCCATTAACCAGACAAGACGGGGAATGGCACAGTGATCGCCCACCAGACGGCGGCACTGTTGCCATGACCCCATGACCAAGCCAGCGTCATCAGAAGCACAGCTACAGTACCAGGCCTGTCGGTGGGGCCCGCTAGACGGCGGGTCCCAGCAGTCGGCGGAGAAGATGGCGGCCTGAGAGACAGACGGCTGGGACCCGCACCCAGCCGGATTACCATTGTATCCCCGGGGGGCAGGCCTATATAAGCCCCTCGGGGCACCCATGCAAGGGAGAGAGCTTCTTGAGCATTAGACCCGATCACGTAGGAAGGAAGGAGCTAGCCTCGCCCTCTCCTACCTCCAGAAAACAGCTCTAGGAGCAACCTTGTATTCACTTTGCCAAAGTGATCATGCGGAGACCCCGCAAAGCAGCAGTAGGGGTGTTATCTCCTCGGAGAGCCCTGAAGCTGGGTAAGATCCGCCGGCGTGCATGTCTTCACCTCATCCCGCTTCCGGGCACCGGCGACGTTCTACTCGCTCCCACCATGATAAGCCATCCTTTGGCATATGTCGCACCCAACCCCCGACAGGTGTCTTGGTCATGTCTACATAGTTCTTGAACCCGTACGATCCGCACGCTTAATTCCGTTGACGATATAGTGTTATATGAGTTATATGATTTGGTGACCGAGTGTTGTTCGGAGTCCCGGATGAGATCACGTACATGACGAGGAGTCTCGAAATGGTCGAGAGGTAAATATTGATATATAGCACGATGGTATTCGGGCACTGGGAGTGTTTCGGAGTGTACCGGGTAGTCATCGGAATACCAGAGGGGTGCTGGACACCCCCAGGAGGGTAATGGACCTACTGGGCCATTATAGGGGAGCACACCAGCCCACAAGGGGCTGGTGCACCCCCTATGGCAACCGCCCAAGTGGGGGAAAGGAAGGGGGGATTCGGCCTCCCTCTTCCTTCCCTCTTCCCCCTTTCCTTCCCTCCTCCGACAAATATGGTAAGGGAGGGGCGCCACTTGGGAAGGATCCCAAGTAGAATTTGGCCTACTTGGGGGCGCCTCCTGGCTGCTCCCTCATCCCCCACATATATATATGTGGGAAGGGGGCGCCTAGCACAACTACGACAATTGCTTAGCCGTGTGCGGCGCCCCCCCCCCCTCCACCGTTTACACCCTCGATCACATTTTCATAGCGCTTAGGCGAAGCCCTGCGGAAGCTTCACCATCACCGTCACCACACCCTCGTGCTGCTGGAACTCATCCACTACCTTGCCGTCTTGCTGGATCAAGAAGGCAGAGGACGTCACCGAGCTGAATGTGTGTTGAACGCGGAGGTGTCGTACATTCAGTACTCGATTGGTTGGAGCGCGAAGAAGTTCGACTACATCAACCACGTTAACAAACGCTTCTGCTACGGTCTATAAGGGTACGTAGACACACTCTCCCCTCTCGTTGCTATGCATCTCCTTGATAGATCTTGCGTTTGCATACAATTTTTTTGTTTTCCATGCAACGTTTCCCAACACGACAAGCCAGCCAGCACGCCCCCAGGCTTGTTGGCCCCTTGTGGCACCTCTTGACCTAATTTCACTTATATAAATTCTCAAATATTCCCAATACATCAGAGAGCAACCCAAAAAAAATCCCGCCGCTGCAAGTTTCTGTTCTTCGGAGATCCCATCTGGAGACCTTTTTCGTCACTCTGTCGGAGGGGGAATCGATCACGGAGGGACTCTACATCAACCTTGTTGCCCTTATGATGACGTCTGAGTAATTTACCACAGACCTACGAGTCCATAGCTAGTAGCTAGATGACTTCTTTCTCTCTCTCTGATCTTCAATACAATGTTCTCCTCGATATTCTTGGAGATCTATTTGATGTAATCCTTTTTGCCGTGTGTTTGTTGGGATCCGGTGAGTTGTGGGTTTATGATTAGATTATCCATGAATATTATTTGAGTCTTCTCTGAAATCTTTTATGCATGATTGTTATAACTTTATATTTCTCTCCGATCTATCCGTTTGGTTTGACCAACTATATTGATTTATCTTGCAATGGGAGAGGTGCTTTGTGATGGGTTCAATCTTGAGTTGCTCAATCCTAGTGACAGAAAGGGACATGGCACGTACTTGTATCTTTGCCATTAAGAATAAAAGGATGGGGTTTATTCATATTAATTGAGTTTACTTTGTCTACATTATGTCATCTTACTTAAGGCGATACTCCGTTCTTTATGAACTTAATATTCTAGGTGCATGCTGGATAACAGTCGATGTGTGGAGTAATACTAGTAGATGCAGGCAGGACTCGGTCTACTTATCTCGAGCGTGATGCCTATATATATGATAATTGCCTTGAATATCGTCATAATTATGCGCTTTTTATTAATTACCCAAGGTAATTCGCTTTCCCACCGTATGCTATGTTCAATAGAGAAGCCTCTAGTGAAAACTATGGCCCCCGAGTCTATCTTTATCATATATTAAAATTCAGAAGTATCTTGCTGCAATTTATTTACTTTACTTTACTTTTATGTTTTTGTTTATCTATCTATCACTGCGAGATTTGATCATTGCAATTACCGCCAAGGGATTGACAACCCCTTGTTTGCGTGGGGTGCAAGTATTTGTTATTTTGTGTATAGGTGATGTTCACAAGGTCTTGCGTGGTTCTCATACTAGATTGTTAACATTGGTTCTTAATTGAGGGAAATACTTATCTCTACTGTGCTGCATCATCCTCTCCTCTTCGGGAAAATCCAACGCAACTCACATGTAGAAGTCCTCGACTTGCTCTTTCCGGCCGCGTCCTCGACCTTGAGTACCTGAGAGAGCCAAGTGCCACTGATATAGAGAGGTTGTTGGCGATCAATGCCGAGAGGGGCTTTCCGGGTATGCTTGGTAGTATCGATTGTATGCACTGAAAGTGGAAGAATTGTCCATTTGCTTGGCAGGGGCAGTATAAAGGGCATGTGAAAGGTGCCTCATCCTTAAAGCGGCGGCTTCACAAGGTCTGTGGATATTGCATTCTTTCTTCGACATGGCTGGTTCTCACAATAATATCAGTGTTCTCCAATGTTTGCAAGACTTGCAGAAGGCCACTCCCCGAAGGTCAACTTTGAGGTCAATGGCCACCAGTACAACAAGGGATATTACCTAGCTGATGGTATATGTCCTCAGTGGTCCACTCTTGTGAAGACCATACCCAATCCGCAAGAAGAGAAGAGATAAAGGTTTGCCCAAATACAGGAGAGTGCTAGGAAAGATGTGGAGTGTGCTTTCGTGTGCTTCAGTCTCGATGGAGTATTGTTCGAAACACTGCACTGACGTGGAGCACTCAGAAGCTTTGGGAGATGATGACTGTTTGTGTGATCATGCACAACATGATCGTGGAGGATGAGCGTGATGATAACATCTACGACCAAGGGTTGACTTTCTATGGTGAAAATGTTGAGCCTGAGCAGCCGCCTCCTGCAACCGTCGAACAGTTTGTCCATTTTCATCGTGAAATGCATGATTGTCATACTCATGTCCAGCTCTAGGATGACTTGATTGAGCACATGCGGACTCACATTAGCAACCAGTAGATTTATCGGTTTAACTTTTTTTCATTCAAACATATTTCAATTGGGTTGTAAGACTATTTGATAGTGTTTTTATTTCAATTGGGTTGTAAGACTATTTTGAACGTGAAACTATTTGCTATGTTTGATTTAAACTATTCGCTATGCTTCATTTTAGCATGTTTGTTGATCTCGAATGGAAGAGATGCGGCCGAAATGCGGCCACGGGTTAAACGCACTACCGTCACATCCATAAATCCGAACGGACGTGACGCATTGCCACTCCAAATGGATAAAAAAGGGTCAAAACAGACCTGTTCGAGATCGTGCGCACTGCCCACACAAAACGCAGAAAAGGCCGGACGCCGTGTTGTCGTCGTTTTCTCCTCGCACGTGTTCCCTTCGTCGTCATCGTCGAGACGGTCGGTCCCCTAGCGGCCTAGCCCCCTCACTCGCGGTCACACTCCGAAACCTCCCAACCTCTCCGGCCTCGGCCGCCCCCGCGTCATCGCCGCCTACGATGCCGCGCAAGGCCTCCTGCACGCCAGGTTCGTACGTCCAACCTCTCGCCGGACCTAATTATCTGAGCTGTTACCAATTGATTTTGCACTCGCCGTCCGAACCCTAACTCCCAGATTCGCGCACCAAATGGCGGAAACGGAAGCGAAACTCCGACGCCCTTCCCTTGCCATCGGCCGCGGCCGACCACTCGGACAACCCAGACTCCGCCGCCGACAATGATGACGACGACACGGCCGTTCCATCGCCTGCGGTCGACAATGCCGACGACGAAATACTGGCCGGTGCCGCGGCCAGGGACCCGGTGCCCGACCTCCGTGAGGCAGAGCTGCTCTCCTCGGCCGAGGTCATCTCCGCCTTCCCTGCCGCCACCCGCCGCACAGTCAACCGGCCGCATCCGTCGGTCATGGCCGTCGTTGCAGCTGAGCGAGCTGCGTATGTGGGTGATGTCTCCGCCGCCGTGCCACCGGCACTGGAGAACATCTCGCATGGGCAGCTCCAGGTGCTCTCTGTGGCGCTCCCCGACCACCAGTCCCTTTTGACGGATCCTGACAGGCCGTCTTCTTACGTCTGCACGCCACCACCCCTCATGGAGGGGCATGGCGTGCACAAGCAGTTCCAGGGCCGCCTCCATGTCGTGCCCAAGCACTCAGGTTCGCTTGTTGCGACCAAAACCTGCATTACTGAACATACGTTTTTAAGTTCACTGCAACATGAATTAGTTTACAATTTGTAGATTGGTTCTCTCCTGGGGCGGTGCACAGGCTGGAAAGGCAGGTTGTTCCACACTTCTTCACAGGGAAATCTCCGGTGCACACTCCGGAGAAGTTCATAATGTTAAGGAATAAAATTATTGCCAAATATTTGGAGAACCCAGGCAAGAGGCTTGCGTTTGCCGAGTGCCAGGGGTTTGTGTTAACACAGGTGAACTATATGATTTGAGTAGGATCGTTCGGTTCTTGGACACATGGGGAATCATCAATCACCTCGTGGTTGGGTTGGTGCACCGGGGTCTGAGGGTGGCAGCATCACTTCTAATAGAGGAACCAGCAGGGGAGTTGCAACTGTTGACTGCACCGCTGAAATCCATTGATGGTTTAGTTTTGTTTGATCGGCCTAAATGTAGTCTCCAAGCAGACGACATTTCTTCACTGGCTTCATCTTCATCGAATTCGGAGGTGGTGGATTTTGATGTCGGTGCTGAGTTTACTGAATTGGAAGGGAAGATTAGAGATTGTCTATCAGAGAGCTATTGCAGTTACTGCTCACAGTCTTTGCACAGTTTGCATTACCAGTCGCAGAAAGAGGTGCCCATCTTCATATTTAAATATACATATACATATCATATTTTCAATTTTTTTCATATGTAGGAAAACTTGTTCTGTATCTAGGATTGTTATTAACCCTATGAATTTCACATGTGCTCAAAAGGCGTATTTTCAAAACATTGCGAGACACATCACAGTAAGCTAAATAGTCTTGTTGCAGAGTTTAGTATACTGCCGAATTTTGGTTGGGGTTCAGAAAGACTGCAGTTTGTTATTTATTTTAAACCCCAATTTATCTTGATTCATGATTTTCTGACCCAGCAGATACTGGTGCCCATGTGGTTGTCACAAATCTTGCTTATGCATCATAATGTTGGAAGCCCATAGTAATATCTCCACCATTTTATATGTGAACCAAAAACATTCAGAACACATCCTTATAGTGTCATTTATGTGTGATGTGAAAAGACCTGCGTCTAGGTGCAATGTAACTTAGCGTTAGTTAACTTTTGATATGTGGTGGCTTGGGCCAGATATGTTCTGTTTCGAATTTCAGCTCGTCCTGTTTCATTAATGATGTATAAACGAACTACGATACCGTTTTCTTCTTTGACGTGATGAACATGGGGAGTTTGCAAGGCTGTATCATTCTTTCAATTTAATTAGCCAGTCTGCTTCTTGTTTTTCTTTTCTCTTCTCTGGGTAAAAAACTAGTGGTGAAAAGCTTGTTGTTTAACTGATTGAGCAGGCAGATATTGCTCTTTGCTCTGATTGCTTCCATGATGCAAGATATGCTATCGGGCATTCAAGCTTAGATTTTCAGAGAGTCGATGGGGATAAAGATGGATCAGAAAATGAGGGGGATAACTGGACTGATCCAGAAACATTATTGTTATTAGAGGGCATAGAAAAGCACAAAGACAACTGGAATAGCATTGCAGACCATGTTGGAACAAAGTCAAAGGCACAGTGTATTTACCATTTTATTCGTCTTCCAGTGGAGGATAGTTTGTTAGAGAACATTGAGGTACCAGATGCATCCATGCCATTTAGACCGCAAAGCAATGGATAGTTTGGATGGTCCAGAAACTGGAATTGGTTTTGGGTCCCAGTTCGGTGGGCTTTGGTGGAGTACTGTGAAGGCCCCTCATGGCCTCATCTAATACCGAGCTCTTCTGCTCTGACACAAATGTAATCGGAAACAATCTCTTAGCTCACAGCTCGAGACCATAGACGTCACTCTTTCACCTCTACAGCCGGTGAACCTCAGGCGAACCTCATTAGCATGTGGCTGCTGACAAGCCTGACACAACTGCCAACGTCGGCAAGTTCCCGGCTCAACCGCTGACGCTAGCTAGTCTTTGTGAACTCTTCCGCCAGCGAGCCCTTGCTTCCTATCTTCTTGCAGCTGCTGACCTTGTTTTAATCCGGCCAACTTCCTCAACTCCATCTGCTAAAGTCTAGACCGTCGCTGGCAAATACTGCTGACCACTATCAAGCTCATGAGACCTTGGTGGCCACCTGCATCGGTCTCTTCGACCACTCTCACTACAGGCAGGCGCGCGCTCGTCAAGATATCACGCCGTTCGTCTTGTTGGGTGAATATTGTCGTTCTTGACTTGGTTAGCCCGCATGTTGGCAGAACTTTCTCCTCCCCTGCATGGGAAATGACCTCGCCAAAGATTGGCGAGGTCACATCGAGGCATGAAGCAGTGTTGTCTCTATGGACAAGACGAGGATTGAGTGATGTCAAATCTGGAGAATAAGATGAAGTTTCTTGTTTTCATGCAATGCGAAATCTAGGCAATCAAGCATGATTTGGAGTTGCGATGTGGTATCGTTTCAATGCAGCAAATTCCTTGGCAACGAAACAGAAA
>NC_057804.1:105348767-105349560 GCF_018294505.1 Triticum aestivum
GTGCTACCCGCCCCACTAAACAACTAAAACCGACGCTCCACAAGCAAGAAAAAGATGACATGCACGCAAAACCATGGCCATAGTTTACATTTGATTTGATCGGCTGGAGGTTTATCTAGGGGAAGTCTAGTATAGGATCAGCACATCAGATGAGATCATGCGATCCAGCCATCTGGGCCGCTAGATTCTCAAGCCATGGTATAGATTAAGCATGGGCAGAAGGGCTTGATATTTTTTGTGGGAAACCCCCATCGTCACTTATTGATGTTTTTGCAGAAACCACCTGTGCCATCATCCATGTTCAAGCTGTACTCTTGGTAGTTCAATACTCACCGAAAGCATTGCAGAAGAAGTACCGATTTGGTTTACATTATTCCAAGTTACTCTATTTACGTTGGTTTTTGTTTTGTGTGCCATCAGTTGAGATTACTGAGGAAACCCAACAGAAAACCAGAGAAGTGTTGGAGTGTATATGTGGATTGCTTAGCCCTTTCCATAAGTTCGGACTTTTGGTTGCGTTGGCTAATGCATGAAGCTTAACATGGTATTGAAGCTAAGGTCTTGAGTTTAAGTCCTGACTTTCGCAATTTATCAAAAAATTCCTGCTGTCCTTCTCTGTGTCCACGTAGAGACCTCATGAGTCATACCTTTGAGTCTATTCACGTGTTGACTTCCCGCGTCACACGTGAGAGGGGGTGTTGAAGTGTATATGTGGATTGCCTAGACCTTTCCATAAGTTCGGACTTTTGGTTGCGTTGGCTAGTGCATGAAACTTAACAGGAAGGAGGCGGGG
>NC_057804.1:105349888-105360201 GCF_018294505.1 Triticum aestivum
TTTTAGTGCCATTTTCTTTCTTTATGTCAGAATTCCAATTTGACACACATCAAATCTGTTTTCCTTTAACACCATTAATTGTCTGATTCAAATTGAAAAGCGTACAATTCACTGCTGAACTTCCAGGTTTAAATGAATTCAGATTGCACTTTGCATGTACTCTTTCAAGGGATGTCTATGTGGTGCATGTTGTGCACAACTGTACTTCCATTTTATCCTATGAAACCATGGCCTTAGTCATCTGAAAAGGTATCTGCTTGCGTTATTTTATGCTTAGAAACTAAACATGATTACACTAAAATAGTAATGCATATAAGACAAATACTACAAAGTCAAAACTAAAAGTACTAATGACCAATAAAATGATAAGTAACGAAAGTCAGTAAGCATTATCCTGAGTGTCTTGTATTTAGTACCATGTTCTCTAGCTGAGTTTGTCTGCTTGCAACGTGCACTGGCTGTAGAGTACTGCACTTTATACTTTCTCATGACCAAAACATTTGTAGGCTTTTGAGTCTTCTGTATATTTCGTCTCACTGTTCATAAATATTGTGTAGGTTGCATTCTTGGCCTCTGCAATTGGACCAAGAATTGCAGCATCATGCGCAAGTGCGGCGTTATCTGCATTGACAAGAGATGATGATCCCAGGTTAGCCATCTTTTTCTGTATTGAGTGAATTTTATTAACATTATCAAACACGGAAGGGTTGGCACTTTGAACAATTTACATCCTTAACTTGAGGTAAAAAAAAAATCTGTTTGGTGATGATATTTCGACCTTTGGTTTTGCTCCCAGTTCCCTTCCCATATTCTGCTATAGTGTGATTTTGACTTGCCTTTTGCTGAAGGGTGATTTCTGAAAGAATGCATACTGATGATAGGGCCCATGGTGCGCATCCAAACTTTTGTGGCCATAATGGTAGCTGTTTCATATTTGTTACAGTTAATTTTGCTGTGAAATTTCATTTGTTTATTCATTCAAGAGTTTACCGTTACGTTACTATCCTATCCTGTAACAGGTGCTTCGTCGTCCATTTCTCTAGAAAATGTGAAGCATGCCACCCTGTGTGGTTTGTCGGCAGCGGCAATTAAGTCTAAACTCTTTGCGGATCAGGAGGAACGTGAAATCCAAAGACTAGTTGCTACCATGATAAATCATCAGGTTAGTCTGCATTCTGTCATTTTATTGCATGCACAATTTGTTGTGAACTGGCACTGCTGATTTCTGTGTATAGATTTCTACTTGTCAAGTCCCTAAAAATTTGAGTTTCCTTTCAGTATGCAACATAAAATATCTCTCTACAATGGAAGTCTCACGGGCTTAATTTCCTTTACTAGCCTAATTTTATGATAGAAATGATATGACATTGTGGCCGGGAACCAGATGAATACTGATAGACAGAGAACTTGGAATCAGCTGCATGATGATTAACTGGTAGCTGCCAAATCAAGATGTGCTCTCTAGTTGCTGTAACTATACTGTCGAGTCGCGGGAGATCACCATTCTTAGACTTTGATCGTGTAGCGCTCTCTCTCTCTCCACATATACATACACACACACGCACACACACGCACACACACACGCGCGCGCGCGGGATCGGATTTCTCTGGCTGGAGGCTCCTCCTCCTCTTCTAGGTCATGGCCATGGGCTTGGGCCACATGGGCTTAAGTGGACATGGGCAGTAAGGCCCATACCAGTTCAACACGCCTAGATATCTATCCCCATCCTGTCACATGCCAAGTTACAATCCTTTGTTCTCAATCCCTTTGTCAAGCAATCTGCAAACTGCTGCCCAGAGCTGACATGAGTAAGGCTGATGATCCTAGCGTCAAGTTTCTCATTAATGAAGAAGCGAACAATTTCCACATGTTTTGTCCTATCACGTTGAACAGGGTTATTAGCAATGCTTATAGCTGACTGATTGTCACACCATTCCCGCAAGGGTCGGGTCCCTTCCTCAGAAGTTTCAACTCGTTCAGGAGGTGCTTCACCCAGAGCATCTCACTCAACCCTTGAGATAAGCTCTATACTCGGCTTCTGCATTTGATCTAGACACCATTGTTTGTTTTTTGCTTTTCCATTACACCAATTTCCTCCCACAGACACACACAAAGTAGCCAGAAGTTGATCTTCTATCATCTTGACAACCAGCCCAATCAGAGTCACTATAGCCATCCACCTCCAGATGTCCACTCTTCGCAAATCACAACCCTTAACCCGAAGTGCCCTTCAAGTATCTGAGGATTCTATGCACAGTATTAAGACGCCCACTCCTTGGTTCATGCATGTATCTGCCACCACACCCAGGCATACGAAATGTCAGGCTTGGTATGACAAGTACAATAATCTCCCAACCACTTTATGATAATCTTCCTTATTCACTAGCTCTTCAGATTGTGCTGTCACTTGATGATTTTGTTCAATCGGAATAAGGGCTGCATGACATCATGCCCATGTCACGCAAGAGATCCAAGGTGTATTTTCGTTGGCACAAAGATATTCCCTTCTCTGTCCAAGCCACTTCAATTCCAAGGCAGTATTTTAGGTTGCCCAAATCCTTTACCTCAAACTCCTTGCTCAGGCACCCCTTCAATCTCTCTATTTTCTCCTTATCATCTGCAGTGATGATAAACATGCACATAAACTGTAAGAATGTTGATCTTCCGATCAAAGTGTCTAGAATGGTGATCTTCCGATCAGAGTGTCTATAGAACATCGTGTGATCACCTTTACACTGGTCATACTCCCATACCACAGACAACACGTTTGAACCTATGAAACCATGCCCTCAGTGATTGCTTCAGCCCATACAAGGATTTCTTCAGCCTGCATACCTTCCCCATGGTCACTGAAGTACCAAAATCTGGTGGTATCTCCATGCACACTTCTTCCTGCAGCTCACCATGCAAGAAGGCATTCTTGACATCTAGTTGATGCAACTTGCACCCATGGTTTGCAGCACAGGAAACCAATATTCTTATGTGTTTGCCACTGGAGCAAACGTCTCATCATAGTCCATTCCATAAGTTTAACTATATCCCTTAGCGACCAATCTGGCCTTATACCGTTCCCTTCCCCTCAGGATTCTGCTTAACGGTATAGATCCACTTACAACTCGCCGCTTTCTTTTCTGCCAGCAATGTGGTTAGCACCCACGTCTTGTTTTTATTCAATGCATCCAACTCCTCTATCATCACTGCACGCCGCTTCGGATCTTGCTTTGCAGCCTTCCAATCCTTCGGGATTGACAGTTTGAAGAGAGGCAACAAATGCTCTATAGAAAGGAGACAACCTCATAAGACACAAAGTTGCCAATGTCATGGTCACCACAAACATCATCCTGTGGTAGAGCCTTCCTTGCCACTTCACCCTTTCTTGCCACTTCACGAGTCGCTTTCACAATGCAATAGGCAATTTCATTGTGTCAGGTGAGCTTGCATCACTACCTTGCTACTCCCCATGCACTTGAGACTGTCGTCGTGAGTATACCAGGAGTGTGTCAGATGAGCTATGCACTCGTGGCTGCCGTCGTGAGTACACCAGGGAAATCTTCTGCCACTGATCCTGAACAGGAAGCTTGAGATTACCAATCTGAATTGTACCCACTGTTGGCTAGACCTGAACCTGCACATCATCATCAGTGAGAGTACCAATTGCAATTCACCCACTATTGGCTGGACCCGAACCTGCACATCATCATCAGTGTTAGTGCCCACAGAATCACCCCGAGTGTGAGACACAGCCTGCTCCCTTGCTTGACCATCCTTCACAGAGTGTAAGTGGTGAAGCTCTCCAAACAACAAACTTAGATCTGTCAGCTCACCATGGAATGGTTCAGACTCCCTGAAGGTGACATCCATACTGACAAGCCTGCGTTTCTCATAGGGACACCAACATTTATACCCCTTTGACTGCCTAGGAAAACACACTTCACTGGCTGTGGATCTAACTTCCCACAGAAGGTTGGTGATCTCGAACAAAACAAGTACTGCCAAACAACTTTGCGGGAACAACAAACTTCGTTTCTCCAAACATCAACTCACTAGGAGATTTCATGCCTAGTATTCTTGATGGTGTCCTTACATTAAGTCATACGAGAATAGCAGTCGATAAAGGTAACAAAATATTTCATTCCATTCACTAACATCACCGGGCTAGTCCATACATCTGAATGAACAAGCATAAAAGGCTCTTGTGTGTTTAGGATATTCGCAAGCATCACAGGTCAACTTGCCCTTGCCTACCCCACACATAACATTCAGAAATATTCTATACATCTTATCAAAAGATACATGTCCCATCCTATACTGATGGACATCGCCTGCTTTACCGAAAAAGGCTTTCGCCCTGCTTTATAAATAAAGCAAACCATCAGAGCCACAAAATCTAACAAAGTACACGCCACACACGCACACAAAGGTAGCAACAAACATAGTGCACAAAGGATTCAGCTGAGGGCACAGCTCAACAAGCCCTGAAATAAAACAAATAAAGGCCGACAAACACGCCATGTAGGTCTAATTTGGCTCGGGAGTGGTGGAGGAAGCGGCGGCGCGAAGCGAAGAGCCAATGCGCGAAGATCTGCTATGATGGTGTTGATGGTGTCACAATCCTAGGGGCGGCTAAGCGGCCGCCAAAGCTGCAAGTAACCATACATTTTGTAAATCGTGCTAGAAGCCCGTTGAAGGGGGCCCTGCTGGATCACAAGTTTATTACGGACGGTCCAAAACGTCCAGGCAAGAACCCCCACACCTAGCCACCTAATGTGGCGGACACGTTAGGGGGAGGCCTGGATCCCCGCAAATAGGTCAAGGAAGTTGGTGTGGGACCACCATCCACCAACCACTTCGCGGAAACAACTCCAGAGGAATTGCACCGAAACACACGAGATGATGTGGTTCGAGTCTTCCTCCGTCCCGCATAGGGGGCAGAGGCCATCTCCAGGGCCATTACGCTTGCGCACCTCCACACTTGAGGGTACCCGGCCCTGGGTCCATTTCCAGAGGAAAATCCTAATCTTTAGTGGTAGATGGATCGACCAAATCTGGACAAGTGGCGCGAGGCCCGGGTCAGCCGCAATGGCCTGGTAGAGGGATTTGGTGGAGAATCGCCCCGAAGTCTCCAAGTGCCAGGAGATGCGGTCACTCGGTTGATCCGGGTCCTGGGGCTGCAACGCGATGCACTCCAGGAGATCCTCCCAGGCGGCGAGGTCAGGAGGCCCAAATGGCCTTCGGAACGTGAGACGCCCCAAGTCAATAAGGGCCGCCTCCACAGAGATCCCATGTTTGACCGCGATGGCGAACAGATCGGGGAAGCGGGTTGCAAAGGGGCGTTCCCCAACCCACCTATCAAACCAGAACAATGTGGATGCTCCGGACCCAACCGCGATGGAGGTCCCGATGTGAGAGACCGGGAGTAGCCGGATGACGGACTGCCAGAACTGCGAGCCGCCAGTCCGCTGACAGAAGGCGAGAGGCTGTCCACGAAGGTATTTTTCCGGATGATGTCAAGCCAAAGGCCGCCCTCCCCATTCGCAATCCTCCATAGCCTACGTGTCAGCAGGCCGATGAATGCGTTTGGACTACATCATCCCGAGCCCGCGTTGGTCGTTAGCCTTGCAAATGTCGGGCCAATGGACCATATGGTACTTCTGCTTATCGCCGTCGCCAGCCCAGTAGAAGCAAGACAGATATTTGGCGATCTCGTGAAGGCTGTAGAAGCTCATGATGAATAGGAGCAGGCTGGAGAGGGAAGAGTTAATGAGCATAGTCCGGGTTGCCTTGGATGGCCAGGGGCCTCGCCAAGGCTTGATTTGGTGTTCGAGCTTGGTCACCGTGGGGCGCAACTCCGCCATGGATAGCCGGGAGTCACTAATGGGTATCCCTAGGTAGGATGTCGGGAAGGAACCCAACTGACAATTTAGCCGATCTGCAATGTTCTGCCGTTCGGTGGGCAAATATCCCAGCGCCATCACTTCACTCTTGTCGAAATTGATCGTGAGGCCCGACATCTGCTGGGAACATAGGAGCAAGAATTTCACATTTGCAATGTCCGCCGCGGCCCCTTCTACCATTATGATGGTATCGTCGGTGTGTTGTAGGAGGGACACCCCTCCCCCTCCCACAACGCGCGGGACTAGCCCATGGATGTGGCTCGCAACTTTGGCCTTGTCCAGGATGGTCGCGAGGGCATCCACCACCATGTTGAACAGGAAGGGGGAAAATGGGTCGCCCTGTCTGACCCCACAATTAGTGGGGAAGAAGGGGCCAATCTCCCCATTAATGTTCATGGTGGTACGCCCATTAGAGACCATCTGCATGACCCGGGTGACCCAACGGTCATCAAATCCTTTATGGAGCAAAACTTCCCTAAGGAAGGGCCAGTGAACAGTGTCATAGGCTTTATGGAAGTCAATCTTCAGGAACACCGCCTTCATCTGCTTGGCACGGACCTCATGAAGGACTTCATGGAACACAAGCACCCCATCCAAAATATACTGGCCTCGGATGAAGGCTGACTGGTTGGGGTGGGTGACTTGGTCGACGAGCAAGGTCACCCTATTAGCGTACCCCTTCGCTAGAATGCGGAAGATCACGTTGATCACCGTGATCGGGTGGAATTGGCGAATGTCCGAGGCGCCGGACACCTTAGGGATGAGAATAATGATCCCAAAGTTGATCCGGGCCAAGTCGATGGTGCCTACATAGAACTCCTCAAATAGGGCCATCACTTCGGGTTTAAAGAATCCAGAAAGCTTGGAAGAACTTAACTGGGAGACCGTCTGGTCCCAGGGCTGGATGCCGGATTCATGCCCTTGATTGCTAACAGGACCTCCTCCTCGGAGACAGGTGTTGTTAGGGCTGCGTTCTTAGTGTCCGAGACGCGTTGATGCGCGGCCCAAAAATCAGGGGCCAAGGATACTCCTCCCCTAGGGGAGGCAGAGAAAAAGGGCTTTATAAAAGCCACGAATGTGCAAGCGGATGTCAGTCGGCCACTGGAGGAGGTTATCCCTGTCCCACAGGAGAGGGATGGTGTTGCAGTGTCTCCGGCCGTTGGCGATGGCCTGGAAATATGTCGCATTGGCGTCCTCCTCGAGGACCCACCGTTGGGTGCCTCGTAGATGCCAATAAGCCTCCTCATCGGTGTAGATTATTGTGAGCTGGTCCTCAAGATCGTATCGCAGTAACCACTCATCGGGACACAACCCCGGAGTGTCAGCCCAAAGGTCCAGAGCTTGGATGGAGGACAGTAGGGCTTTCTTGCGCTCCCGAAGACATCGACCGAGGTTTGTGCCCGTCCCTTTCATGAACTGATGAGCGCGTTTAGCGCAAAAGTGCTAGGAATCAACCACCGAGAGGGACCGATGGGGCTCGCCGCGTGCCGTCATCCATCTATCCCGGACGGCCGCTAGGAACCCTTCCTGGTTGAGCCAGAAGGTCTCGAAGGGGAAGCGCGGGGGAGGAGGTGGGCGATCATCCTTCGAGGATAGGAGGAGGGGGACGTGATTCGACCCAATCCTAGTGATCGCACGTAAGGACGCGAGGGGGTAGCGAAGCTCCCACTCAGGGGAGACGAATACACGGTCCAGGATGGACGGCGTCGGGTCCGCCTGCCGATTGGTAAACCTGGCCCCAATCCTATCTAATTCTCGGAGCCCGAGATCCGCAATACAATCGTTGAAGAGCTGCATTCGAGGGTAGTTAACTAGGTCGTTGCTCTTATCCTCAGCCGAGCGGATGAGGTTGAAGTTACCCCCGACTACAACAGGTAGTTGGGCCGCCGAGACCTTCATCCGGAGCTCGTCTTCAAGCTCCTTGTGGTACCTCACAAATGCGTCCAAAGGTGATGTGGGCTGCCATGCTCTTTCCCAAGTTCCAACTTGGTGCATCCAAGGTAAAATCAATGGGCTCCGTTGTTGGTGCAAACTTCCTCCCAGGTACATGAACTTTGATCCTCCAGCGCTCCTCTTCCGGTAAAGTTGTAGAGAAGGTTCTGGTGAGGCCTGGTAATCCGATGTTCAGGTACTTCATGACTTCCTTCAAATGTCGTCCGAAAGGAGTGTCGTCATCTGGCTGAGTGAACTTGTTCCTGTGGTCCGCCATCTATAGAGTAGAAATAGAGGAGAATTAGAAATGAGCAAAGAAGAGTAATCCTATGGCTTTTCCTAGTGGTCGCGTCCTACAGTCAGCGTGGGCTCTGATACCATCTTGTAGCGACCACGATCCCAATGGACCGAAGGCTCTGTGCTTAAGTGTCATCCCTGGATCGGTATGCTGACACACACAATACTCGAGGAATTATAACAGAGTTCAATCACACACTTATTACATCGAGGTCCTCATAAAGAGTATCTGTTACACAAATAAAATGGCTGAAGGCCATCTAAACTAAATAACTGCGGAAGCTTCGAAGATAAATGAGTCCATCAACTCCAACGGCATAACTGAATGCATGACAACGACCTAACCTATCGCACCTTATTCTTCGTCGGTAAAGTCTACAACATGAGACGTTGCAGCCGTGTAGGTCAGCACATGGAAAATATGCCGGCAGAGTTACACTGCAAAGCAATGAATGCAAGAAATTCTATCTACATGCATATTTGGCTGGTGGAGGCTCTAAGTTTAATGTTTTGCATAAAGCTAATTTTTCCCTACAACAAAGGAATAAATTTTATTTACTACAAAGTTTGTACCAATGATTGAGAAGGTTCCTCCAACTCAAATCCCATGATTAAACAAGTATCATCATTAAACCCAATTCATTAATTTAAAGGGTGATGAGATCAACAATAATATCCACTTCTAGATACTCAAGATGTCCATAACCGGGGACACGGCTAACCATGATTAGTTTATACACTCTACAGAGGTTGCGCACTTTTCCCCACAAGACTTGACCGCATCCATGATCGGAAGATCGAGACATAGTCTTTCTGAAGCATTAACTCTACTCTGGGTAGACCAGTACACCTACTTCACCCTACATCTGCTAGTCCACCTCTTCAAGAGCTCACACAACTTACTCAACTATGCCAGAGCCCATAATGGCTTGTGGCTGCACACAGAAGTTTCTAGGCATGAAATATCATATGATCCCTTTGAGCCTGGGTGGCGAACCAAGGAAAAATCACACGGGTACTCCGGGATTTCCCAATGGGCAAGCACTGGTTTCTCCAGGTGCCCCAACCAATCCACCCAGATGTGTATTAAAGTTGCCACCTTAAAGTTATCCAAAATATTAACTCTCACAACTTCCATGTACATCACGATCCAATCCCCGTCTACGAGCTTGGCTAAGCAATAATTGAGCATAACGTATATTCCCGGGGTGATCAAAGGTATTAGGTTCCTACCTCAAACACTACAACCAAAACACATGTTCCCAATCCTACTCATGCAAATATTTGAGGGGTAAAACTAATGAATAGTAAAAACCGGGTATAGAAGAGTATGATCAAAGTGTAACTTGCCTTGCTGACGATCGGAAAACTCTAGAGATTTGTAGTAACAAGCTTCGCACTCCGGAAAATCTAGCGTTGACAAACAGTAGCATACATAAGCAATCAATCAAACGATGCAAAGAGAAATCGAGAATAGATCCAAATAAAACTCAAAACAAGAAAATAACTAAACTAAACAGAAAACAACTTCTAACAACATTATTTTTATGTGGATTCGGTCTTAACAGTAGGTACATGTGACTAGCTACGACTTGCCAAAAGAATCAACTCAAACGGAGCTACGAAACTCAAGAAGCAAACGAAACAAGATCGGATACTAATCTGAACTAAACTCAAATTTTAAATTGTCAAAATCTTGTTCAAGTTGGTTTACTGGATAGAGGGGATCGTTACGAAGATTTAGGCGTTGGTTTCATCTAATTTGGATAAACGAGCTAAAAGTTACGCTAGTTTGAAGATCAGGGGCTAAATCGCGATAAAAGTATTCATGGATAGGTCCCTGGCCGAAAAATAAACAAAAAAGAAAAATCTATCGGACGAACGTCCGCTAACAGACTAACGAACGAATTCATTCGTTAACAGAACCAATCGGGTGAATGTTTGCTAATTAACGAACTAAAAAATAAAATCGATCTAACCTAACTAAACCGAAACTAAAAAAACCGAAAAAAGGGCGAACCGGGACAATTTTTATACTGGTTCGGTCAAACGGCGAGGCGGGGCGGCGGCTTCGGCGACGGTGGGCTTGGCGACGGCGGGCGGCGACGGCAGCCGCAGCAGCTAGCGGCGGTGACACGGGCGGCGGTGACTTGCGGCTCGGCGGCGGCTCTAAGCGAGGGCGGCGGCGG
>NC_057804.1:105360428-105365515 GCF_018294505.1 Triticum aestivum
AAGCGGAGTCCGACCCCGGACTTTGCCGGCGGTTGGCGCGAGCCAAGCCGGCCCAGTCGGCACGGGCACGAGTTTTTTTTTTTAAAAAAACAACGCCACGAAGAAAAATCCAAATAAAATAAAATAAAAATCCTAAAATTCCAGAAACAATTTTCACCATCCCCTCCTAATATTTGGGACAATGTGAACATTTTTCTGGACTAAATGCAATTTTTTAAAATGCATCTTTTTCCCTAATTTAAATAAAAAGCAACCGAATAAAATTGCAAATAAAATAATTTGACTTCCAAATTTCTTTTCCAACATTTCTCCTCTGTTTTGAAGAAGTCCTTTTATCTTCTCTCATTATTTTTATTGTCTTGAAATAATTGGAAAGAATTCGTTGAAATCAAATTGATCCACTTTTCGGATTTGAATAAATTCAAAAATGAAATTTATATGAAACCTCCAACTCTCTCCTTGGGTCCTTGAGTTGCTTAGGATTTCTTTGATCACAACCAAATACCAAAACCAAAAATGCAATAAAATATGAATGCATATGAATGATCTATGTATAACATCCAAATTGAAAATTGGGATGTTACAATTTCTGCCTAGCTTCGCTTAAATTCTCACTAAAGAAAGCAATGGGCTTCCTTTCTTGAGATAGAACAGCTCCAATGCCTACTCCACTTGCATACTCCAACTCAAAAGTCTTGCTGAAATCAGGTAGCACCAAGACATACAGGAGTTTGTGAGAGTTTTTGCTTGATCTCATTGAAACTAGTTTTAGCCGCTTCTGTTCATTGGAACTTTCCTTTCTTCAGGCACTCGGTAATTGGTGCCATGATAGTGCTGAAATTCTTCACAAATCGTCTATAGAAAGTTGCAAGGCCATGAAAACTTCTTACCTCAGAAGTGGTCTTTGGAGTTGGCTATTCTCGGATTGCTTCAACCTTGGAGTCGTCAACACGAATACCATCACATGTTATGACGAAGCCTAGGAAAAGAAGTTGTGTTTGCAGGAAAACACATATCTTCAAGTTGACGTAGAGCTCATTTTCCCTTAGTACTTCTAGCACCTTCCGAATGTGATCAAAGTGTTCATCCTCATCCTTGCTATAGATCAAGATGTCATCGGAATAGACCACAACAAAGTGGGATAAGAAGGGTCGAAGGGCTTGATTCATCAAGTGCATAAAGGTACTTGGTGCATTTGAGAGTCCAAATGGCATGACTAGACATTCAAACAACCCTTCTTTTGTCTTAAAGCCTATTTTCAATTCATCCTTAGGTCTGATACGGATTTGATGATATCCACTTCTTAAATCCAGCTTTGTGAACACTCTTGCTCCACTAAGTTGATCCAACATATCATCTAGACGAGAAACAGGGAATCTATACCTTACGGTGATACTGTTAATGGCTCTACTATCCGTATACATGCGCCAAGATCCATCTTTCTTGGGCGTGAGTAGGGCTGGTACATCACATGGGCTAATACTTTCTCGAATGTGCCCCTTTTGTAGCGATTCCTCTGCTTTCTCCTTCAATATATCATGCTCTTTTGGGCTCATTTGATAGTGTGGAAGATTAGGAAGACTTGCTGCCGGAATTAAGATTCTATGTTGAATCCCTCTCATCGGCGGTAGGCCTTGTGGCTCCCCAAGTATGTTATGAAATCCTGCTAATAAGCCACGTACCTTTGCTGGAATTTCAACAGTTGGGTGCTCTTCTCTTTTTACAATAAGTGCAGCACACAAATCTGCCTCCTTCAAGTCTTCCATAAACTCATTAGAGGTGTGGGAGATAGTTAGCATACTTTTCCCCTCGTCCTTATACATATTACGTCACTTTTGTTTGGTAGAATAATGATCTTTCTCTTGTTCCAAATGAAAGAGTAAGAATTTTCCTTGCCCTTGTGTGTAGTATCCACATCAAATTGCCAAGGTCTCCTAAGAAGAACATGGCTGGCATCCATGTCAACCACATCACACAACACATTTGAGCGATAATGCTTGCCCAAAGAAAGTGGCAGGTTGCATTGTTTGGTGATCCTCATATTCACTCCTTTCTTGATCCACCCAATAGTGTAGGGGTTTGGATGATCATGAGTATCAAGCTTTAAATGGTTCACCAACTTCTGGGAGATAAGATTCTCGCAACTGCAACTATCAATCACTAATTTGCATACCTTGCCATTCATCGTGTATTTGTTCTCAAATATTTTCTTTCGTTGTGTGTCGTTAGGTTGTGGTGTGGAACATAGGAGACGCTGAATCACACATACCACCTCTTCACCTTCTTCTTGACAAACCTCTTGCCCCTCTACATCATCAGATTCGTATTATTCCTCGTCGTCTTCACCATCATGGATAGTTGTGTTAACAAATTTCCTTAGTGGGCAACCGCCGGATATGTGTCCCTCTTCACCACATTTATAGCACTTTGGGCCTTTATTAGACTTACCCTTGCCTCTAATTTGCTTCTGGATGGGTCCTTTTGCCTTTGGTGGAGCAGTCTTTTCTTCCACTCTATTAGGCTGACTCCTAGACGAGCCTTTGGTATGAGGATATGGAGGGTGTGGAGCCTTAGTTGCCTTTCTTGTCCTCACAAACCTCTCGGCCTTTAAGGCTAGAGCTTGTGCTTGATCAATGGACCAGATTTGTTGCATCATTAATCGATCTTGAATAGCATCATTGAGACCATTGATGTACCTTGCAACTTGTTGATCTTCCGTTTCAGCAAGGTTGCACCTCACTTGTAGCCTTAGAAACTCCATGTAATCTGAAACAATCCTTTTTCCTTGAGCACAATTTTGCAATTGGCTAAATAGTATCTGGTCATAATCAGCGGGCAAAAATCTCCCTTTCAAGAGGCCTTTCATTTGCCGCCAAGTTCTCACACGAGGTTCTCCTCTCAGTCTGCGCTCTTCTTGAATGCGATGCCACCATGCACCTGCTCCTCCTTTCAGCTTGTATGCGACCAAAGGAACTCTACGATCTTCTGGAACCTCCATGACCTCAAAGAAAGTCTCCACTTCATATAACCAATCTAGGCACCCTTCATATCAACATTTCCATTAAAAGTTGGGATCTCAGCTTTCACCTTGTATGTATCCCTTGCATATGTAGGGTTGGGTAAATGGGTACTCTCCGATATGTGTAGAGATCTGGTTCTTCAAGGGCATCATCGTATTCTTCACCTTCAGAAGCTTCAACATAAATTGGCCTTCTTGAAGCACGTTGAACAACATGTTGTTGTGGCGGTCTTGCTCCAAGATTACCTGTCCTTCTTTGATGAACATCTTCTTCTTTAGATGAATCTCCTTCATTTGTAGCAGGGGGGACACCCTTTCTTATCATCTCAACCAGCTACTCAAATCTCTGATTAAGATCTTCACACGGCTCTTTGATTTGTTGTTCTGCAGCATCCATCCTCTTCTCCAATTGCTCCATTGCTTGTTGCAGGTTGCTCTTAAAGAGGACAACAAGAACTAGTATGGGTCGACGAGGCTCTGATACCACCTGAAGTAGCACAAAGGTTGTGGAGGAGCAACTCCACCTTGTATCGCTCTAGAGGCGAATGTAGGCCAATAGGACAGCAAGAGTTCAATCCAGACCTCCTAGGGCACAAGATCTACTCCAAGATCTTAGATAAGAACAACAAGTTCTATTATATGTAGTGGGTACATAGTCTGCTTCAAAGTAGAGGTGAGGACCTCTATTTATAGGGCTTTGGGAAGCCTTCACATACTTCTATTTATAGCTGGAATACTCTAGGAAACATTATTTAAGTTTCACCATTCTACTCATAGCTACTCACAACTAGAAGATTCTAGAAAACAGTAGGTAGGATAGAAAAGAAAAGAAAAAAAATACTACACTAGAGTGGAAGCATCTAGAAGTAGCCAAACTAATCTGACATATGATATTTTTTTCTCATCTAGTGTTCCTCATCAACTGGCCTGGCGGGGCGCGGTCCACCGGCGACAAGGAATGCGAGGTGGGGCGCCCGAGGTCACCATGGGAGGAGCTCGGGGGGAGCGGCTGCTCGGATGGACATGTCCGGGCGGTGGTGGGTCGCTGGGAGCCATTGAATCAAGATCGGAGGGGAAAGCTAGGGTTTTGGGAATGGGGGCTAGGGAACCCTAATTTGGAGGCGGAAAACTGACCAAAAATGATAGGGGAGGCATCTATGTATAGCAAGGGGTGAGATGCTCTATTGGGCTATTGACTTAATTGGACATGGGCTACAACCCGAATAGGTAGTTTGCTGAAAATTGTTTTATATTTGCTATAGTGCCTCCTATTCGAATGTTCGGGCACCAAACGAACTCCGATTCAATCGGATGAAATTTTAGATGTAGCCTTGCTAGACTATATTGAGGCCACAGAAGTCATCCCAAGCCAATTGGAGGCCGTTTGACATTATTTAGAAAATATCTCCATTTATTAAATAAGTAGGGGTTTGCATTATGGATAAGGGGCTAGGCTTGTGCAAACGTTGACATAATTTGGGTAGCTCCCAAATATCACAAGAGGGTCGTGTCCGAAGGTTCGGGTTTGAGCCTCGAAGAGCAACACCGAAAAAGAGAAGGGGTTTACTTATTCATGATTTGAGAAGTGTGACATAAAATATTTATGTTAAGTATTTAATTAATGCAATCAATTTCTAGTTTGGGGAAAACCCTGGGCTGTTACAGTGGGTTCAGTCGTCGAGGATATCCACATCCACATGGTTGAGGATGACCGTTTTTGTTTTGTTTGGTTGGGTGGGTTGTATAGGCCAATTTTTTGTTTGGTTAGAAAGATGAGAGGTGGTTAGCGATAGCCAGTTTTATGTTTGGTTTGAAAGATGAGAGGTGGTTAGCGATAGCCAGTTTTATGTTTGGTTGGAGGGTGAGGGGTGGTTAGGTTTTGGGATGATCTCTTTGCTTCAGGTGGTGAGATTACCCCACATGCAATTGCAACACAGGAAAACTTTAGCATGAAAGAATATCCATGCGTGGTGGCTTCACTTCTTCCTTTCTTTCTCATTCTAACCACTCAAAAACACAACACAAGAAAATCCCACATGCCAAAATCATCACTTCAAAATACAAGTTA